>NC_091387.1:8985426-9001211 GCF_038502225.1 Cherax quadricarinatus
GGTATAACTGTTAACAAGGACATACAGCTGGTATAACTGTTAACAAGGACACACAGCTGGTATAACTGTTAAGGACACACAGCTGGTATAACTGTTAACAAGGACATACAGCTGGTATAACTGTTAACAAGGACACACAGCTGGTATAACTGTTAACAAGGACACACAGCTGGTATAACTGTTAACAAGGACACACAGCTGGTATAACTGTTAACAAGGACATACAGCTGGTGTAACTGTTAACAAGGACACACAGCTGGTATAACTGTTAACAAGGACATACAGCTGGTATAACTGTTAACAAGGACACACAGCTGGTATAACTGTTAACAAGGACACACAGCTGGTATAACTGTTAACAAGGACATACAGCTGGTATAACTGTTAACAAGGACACACAGCTGGTATAACTGTTAACAAGGACACACAGCTGGTATAACTGTTAACAAGGACACACAGCTGGTATAACTGTTAACAAGGACACACAGCTGGTATAACTGTTAACAAGGACACACAGCTGGTATAACTGTTAAGGACACACAGTTGGTATAACTGTTAACAAGGACACACAGCTGGTATAACTGTTAAGGACACAGCTGGTGTAACTGTTAACAAGGACACACAGCTGGTATAACTGTTAAGGACACTGCTGGTATAACTGTTAACAAGGACACACAGCTGGTATAACTGTTAACAAGGACACACAGCTGGTATAACTGTTAAGGACACACAGCTGGTATAACTGTTAACAAGGACACACAGCTGGTATAACTGTTAACAAGGACACACAGCTGGTATAACTGTTAAGGACACACAGCTGGTATAACTGTTAACAAGGACACACAGCTGGTATAACTGTTAAGGACACACAGCTGGTATAACTGTTAACAAGGACACACAGCTGGTATAACTGTTAACAAGGACACACAGCTGGTATAACTGTTAACAAGGACACACAGCTGGTATAACTGTTAAGGACACACAGCTGGTATAACTGTTAACAAGGACACACAGCTGGTATAACTGTTAAGGACACACAGCTGGTATAACTGTTAACAAGGACACACAGCTGGTATAACTGTTAAGGACACACAGCTGGTATAACTGTTAACAAGGACACACAGCTGGTATAACTGTTAAGGACACACAGCTGGTATAACTGTTAACAAGGACATACAGCTGGTATAACTGTTAACAAGGACACACAGCTGGTATAACTGTTAACAAGGACACACAGCTGGTATAACTGTTAACAAGGACACACAGCTGGTATAACTGTTAAGGACACACAGCTGGTATAACTGTTAACAAGGACATACAGCTGGTATAACTGTTAACAAGGACACACAGCTGGTATAACTTAACAAGGACACACAGCTGGTATAACTGTTAACAAGGACACACAGCTGGTATAACTGTTAACAAGGACATACAGCTGGTATAACTGTTAACAAGGACACACAGCTGGTATAACTGTTATGGACACTCAGCTGGTATAACAGTTAAGGACACACAGTTGGTATAACTGTTAACAAGGACACACAGCTGGTATAACTGTTAAGGACACACAGCTGGTATAACTGTTAAGGACACACATCTGGTATAACTGTTAACAAGGACACACAGCTGGTATAACTGTTAACAAGGACACAAAACTGGTATAACTGTTAAGGACACACAGCTGGTATAACTGTTAAGGACACACTGTTGGTATAACTGTTAACAAGGACACACAGCTGGTATAACTGTTAAGGACACAGCTGGTATAACTGTTAACAAGGACACACAGTTGGTATAACTGTTAAGGACACACAGCTGGTATAACTGTTAACCACACACAGCTGGTATAACTGTTAAGGACACACAGTTGGTATAACTGTTAACAAGGACACACAGCTGGTATAACTGTTAAGGACACAGCTGGTATAACTGTTAAGGACACACAGGTGGTATAACTGTTAAGGGCACACAGCTGGTATAACTGTTAAGGACACACAGCTGGTATAACTGTTAAGGACACACAGCTGGTATAACTGTTAAGGATACACAGCTGGTATAACTGTTAAGGACACAGCTGGTATAACTGTTAAGGACACACAGCTGGTATAATTGTTAAGGACACAGCTGGTATAACTGTTAAGGACACACAGCTGGTATAACTGTTAAGGACACACAGCTGGTATAACTGTTAAGGACACACAGCTGGTATAACTGTTAAGGACACTCAGCTGGTATAACTGTTAAGGACACACAGCTGGTATAACTTAAGGACACACAGCTGGTATAACTGTTAAGGACACACTGTTGGTATAACTGTTAAGGACACACTGTTGGTATAACTGTTAAGGACACACTGTTGGTATAACTGTTAAGGACACACAGCTGGTATAACTTAAGGACACACTGCTGGTATAACTTAAGGACACACAGTTGGTATAACTGTTAAGGACACACAGTTGGTATAACTGTTAAGGACACACTGTTGGTATAACTGTTATGGACACACAGCTGGTATAACTTAAGGACACACTGTTGGTATAACTTAAGGACACACAGTTGGTATAACTTAAGGACACACTGCTGGTATAACTTAAGGACACACAGCTGGTATAACTTAAGGACACACTGCTGGTATAACTTAAGGACACACAGTTGGTATAACTGTTAAGGACACACAGCTGGTATAACTGTTAAGGACACACTGTTGGTATAACTGTTAAGGACACACAGCTGGTATAACTGTTAAGGACACACAGTTGGTATAACTGTTAAGGACACACAGCTGGTATAACTGTTAAGGACACACTGTTGGTATAACTGTTAAGGACACACAGCTGGTATAACTTAAGGACACACAGCTGGTATAACTGTTAAGGACACATAGCTGGTATAACTGTTAAGGACACACAGTTGGTATAACTGTTAAGGACACACAGCTGGTGTAATTTAAGGACACACAGCTGGTATAACTGTTAAGGACACATAGCTGGTATAACTGTTAAGGACACACTGTTGGTATAACTGTTAAGGACACACAGCTGGTATAACTGTTAAGGACACACAGCTGGTATAACTGTTAAGGACACACAGCTGGTATAACTGTTAAGGACACACAGCTGGTATAACTGTTAAGGACACACTGTTGGTATAACTGTTAAGGACACACTGTTGGTATAACTGTTACGGACACACAGCTGGTATAACTGTTAAGGACACACTGCTGGTATAACTGTTAAGGACACACAGCTGGTATAACCGTTAAGGACACACTGCTGGTATAACTGTTAAGGACACACTGCTGGTATAACCGTTAAGGACACACTGCTGGTATAACCGTTAAGGACACACTGCTGGTATAACCGTTAAGGACACACTGCTGGTATAACCGTTAAGGACACACTGCTGGTATAACCGTTAAGGACACACTGCTGGTATAACCGTTAAGGACTGCTGGTATAACCGTTAAGGACACACTGCTGGTATAACTGTTAAGGACACACTGCTGGTATAACCGTTAAGGACACACTGCTGGTATAACTGTTAAGGACACACAGCTGGTATAACTGTTAAGGACACACTGTTGGTATAACTGTTAAGGACACACTGTTGGTATAACTGTTAAGGACACACTGCTGGTATAACTGTTAAGGACACACTGCTGGTATAACTGTTAACAAAGACTTAAGGACTGATTACATCATCCTCACATCTCTACAGCTTCAGCTAACTTCTGTACTCGACTGAAGAAGTCTGCTGTGTAGGCGGAACGTTTCGGAACACAGATACCTGACTATTGCACATATGTCTTACTTTTCAAGGTGTCCGTATTGTGTGATACTGTCAGATTCATGTTTCTCTCAGGTTATGTTTCTCTGTTTTCTTCTGTTTTGACCTGTTTTGATCTGTTTTGACCTGTTTTGATCTGTTTTGATCTGTTTTGATCTGTTTTGACCTGTTTTGATCTGTTTTGACCTGTTTTGATCTGTTCTTATCTGTTTTGATCTGTTTTGACCTGTTTTGATCTGTTTTGATCTGTTTTGATCTGTTTTGATCTGTTTTGATCTGTTTTGATCTGTTTTGATCTGTTTTGATCTGTTTTGATCTGTTTTGATCTGTTTTGATCTGTTTTGATCTGTTTTGATTTGTTTTGATCTGTTTTGATCTGTTTTGATTTGTTTTGATCTGTTTTGATCTGTTTTGATCTGTTTTGATCTGTTTTGATCTGTTTTGATCTGTTTTGATCTGTTTTGATCTGTTTTGATCTGTTTTGATCTGTTTTGATCTGTTTTGATCTGTTTTGATTTGTTTTGATCTGTTTTGATCTGTTTTGATCCGTTTTGATCTGTTTTGATCTGTTTTTGACCTGATTTGATGTTTTGATTGATTTATTTTGATCTGTTTTGATTTGATTTATTTTTATTTGTTTTGATTTTTTTTTATTTGTTTTGTTTTGATTTGATCTGTTTTGGGGACAAAAGTGACCTAATTTTCCCGAAATGGTCAGCATAACGGGGCTTTCTATATAGTAGTATCTTTCTATATAGTAGTATCTTTCTATATAGTAGTATCTTTCTATATAGTAGTATCTTTCTATATAGTAGTATCTTTCTATATAGTAGTATCTTTCTATATAGTAGTATCTTTCTATATACACCTACCATCCGACTTACGACCGAGTTCTGTTCCGAGAAACCGGTCATAAGTCGAAATGGTCGTAAGTCGAACTTTACTACTGAATATCAACAAAACATTTTTGTAATGACTTTATTTTATTGTTTTATTTTGGTATTTCGTGTTTTACTTTACTTTTTATGTTGTTAGTACTGTATTTTATACTGTAAGGTTTAGGATAAACACTGTGTACAACACAAATAGTGGTTTATTTCCCAGAAATTTGGCATAAAAAACACGGTCGTAAGTCGAGTGGTCGTATGTCGAGCAGGTCGTAAGTCGGAGGGTAGGTGTAGTAGTATCTTTCTATATAGTAGTATCTTTGCTTCTCATTCCTTGATGCTGGTGAGGGGCTCTTGATCTAGGGATGTTGCACAAGTGACTAATTTTCCATCTTGTGTATATTGTATACCTTACCATACACTCAGTCGAGGCTGATGGACTGATGATATCAACTCCAGGCTGAGGGACTGATTACCCCAATCCCTTCCTTATCTTCCACCTTTCTCTGTTCTGGACTGAAGAAGTCACTGGCTGGTGAAACGTTTCCAGAATAAAGATTCCCAGATGTCTCACAAGTGTCTCAGTTATTAACTTGTAAGTCATTTACACACTGCGACTTGTTGATTAGATAAACCCAGGCCAGACAGGAGACTCAGGGAATTAATAAGTAAGACAGTCGAGTATCTGTATTCCGAAACGTTCCGCCTACACAGTAGGCTTCATCAGTCGGGTGTAGAAGAGTTAGACGTAGCAGTAGAGATGTGAAGATGTTGTAATTAGTCCATCACCATTGAAGATGTAGTTTTGAGGTGGTCAGTCCCTCAGCCTGGAACATTGTTCCAGGCTGAGGGACTGATCATCTCAAAACTACGTCTTCAAGGGTAATGGACTGATTACATCGTCTTCACATCTCTTCTGTTAACTCTTCTGAAGACTGAAGAAGTCTACTGTGTAGGCGACAAGTTTCAGAATTAAGATACCTAACTGTTGTACATGTGTCTTATCAGCCTCTAGGTATTGTATACCATTATCATATTCACTCAGAGAATTGACCAACACTCACACGCCATTATTTTGTAAGCAAGACAGCCAGTACCAGAAATAGTCTGTATAAACAAGTGTTCTCCAGGTGTTTTGTTGAGTGTTATCTAACAGGTGTTGGCCAGGTGTTCTGCCTGGATTATACCTGGAGAGGGTTTTGGGGGTCAACGTTCCCACGACCCAGTCTGTGACCAGGCCTCGTGGTGGATTGGCCTGATCAACCAGGCTGTTACTGCTGGCTGCATGCAGACTGACGTACAAACCACAACCTGGCTGGTCAGGTACTGACTTTAGGTGCCTGTCCAGTGCCTTCTTGAAGACAGCCAGGGGTCTGTTGGTAATCCCCCTTATGTATGCTGGGAGGCGATTGAACAGTCTTGGACTCCTGAAACTTACTGTTGTCTCTTAGCGTACTTATGGCGCCCCAGCTTTTCATTGGACGGATGCTTTTGTAAGGAGTGATTTTCCTGTTCAAATTTGGTACTAATCCCTCTAGGATTTTGCAGGTGTATATTATCATGTATCTTTCTTGCCTGCATTCCAGGGAGTACAAATCAAGGAACTTCAGATGTTCTCAATAAGTTAAGTGTTTTATTGTTCTTTTGTGTGCCGTGAAGGTTCTCTGTATACTCTCCAGGTCAACAATTTCACCTACCTTGAAAGGTGCTGTTAGTGTGCAGCAATATTCCAGCCAAAGGCTTTTGCAAAATCTGTGTATACTACATCTGCATTTTGGTTGTCTTCTATAGCATCCAATACCTCGTCATAGTGGTCCAGTAGTTGGGACAAGCAGGAGTGGCCTGCTGTAAACCCATGTTGCCCTGGGTTTTGTAATTGAGGGGTATCTAGACGAGTGGTGATCTTACTTTCAAAGTTTTTTTGATATGGGACGTTAGCACTATCAGTCCATAATTCTTTTCTATTGTTTTAAGCACTATCAGTCCATAATTCTTTTCTATTGTTTTACTGCTCCCTTTGTGGAGTGGGGCTATGTCTGTTTTTTTAGCAACTGTGGGATGGCCCCTGTGTGTATACTCCTTCTCCAGAGAATGCTAAAGGCATGTGATAGGGGCTTCTTGCAGTTCTTGATTAACACGGAGTTCCATGAGTCTGGGTCTGGGGCAGAGTGCATGGCCGTGTCATTTATTGCCTTTTCAAAGTCATGTGGTGGTAGGATAATACCAGTGATGTTTGAATTGACCAAATTTTGAGTCTCATGTTGAGTGTCATCTAACAGGTGTTGTCCAGGTGTTCTGTTGAGTGTCATCTAACTGGTGTTTTCCAGGTGTTCTGTTGAGTGTCATCTAACTGGTGTTGTCCAGGTGTTCTGTTGAGTGTCATCTAACTGGTGTTTTCCAGGTGTTCTGTTGAGTGTCATCTAACAGGTGTTTTCCAGGTGTTCTGTTGAGTGTCATCTAACTGGTGTTTTCCAGGTGTTCTGTTGAGTGTCATCTAACTGGTGTTTTCCAGGTGTTCTGTTGAGTGTCATCTAACTGGTGTTTTCCAGGTGTTCTGTTGAGTGTCATCTAACAGGTGTTTTCCAGGTGTTCTGTTGAGTGTCATCTAACAGGTGTTGTCCAGGTGTTCTGTTGAGTGTCATCTAACAGGTGTTGTCCAGGTGTTCTGTTGAGTGTCATCTAACTGGTGTTTTCCAGGTGTTCTGTTGAGTGTCATCTAACTGGTGTTGTCCAGGTGTTCTGTTGAGTGTCATCCAATTTTGTGAAAACTATGTCGTGTGAAAATTAATTACAGTGGACCCCCACTTTACTATCACCACCCAATGCGACCAATTATGTAAGTGTATTTATGTAAGTGCGTTTGTACGTGTATGTTTGGGGGTCTGAAATGGACTAATCTAATTCACAATATTCCTTATGGGACCAAATTCGTTCAGTATTGGCACCTGAACATACTCCTGGAATGAAATAATATCGTAAGCCGAGGGTCCACTGTACTGATGTAATTTTATTTATTTTTTAATGAAATGCTGGAAGGAAGGCTAGAAGCAGGACACTAGGTGCTCACACAGCTCACTCAAAGGAGGCTCCTTGACGCTGGTGAGGGGCTCTTGACCTAGGGTATTAGATTTGTGTTCCAGTTCCCTGCCCCTCGAGGGACGTTCCTTGATGCTGGTGAGGGGCTCTTGATCTAGAGAATTGGATCTGTGCTCCAGTTCCCAGCCCCTCAAAGGAGGCTCCTTGACGCTGGTGAGGGGCTCTTGACCTAGGGTATTAGATTTGTGTTCCAGTTCCCTGCCCCTCGAGGGACGTTCCTTGATGCTGGTGAGGGGCTCTTGATCTAGAGAATTGGATCTGTGCTCCAGTTCCCAGCCCCTCAAAGGAGGCTCCTTGACGCTGGTGAGGGGCTCTTGACCTAGGGTATTAGATTTGTGTTCCAGTTCCCTGCCCCTCGAGGGACGTTCCTTGACGCTGGTGAGGGGCTCTTGTTCTAGAGAATTGGATCTGTGCTCCAGTTCCCTGAATTGAGCCTGAATACCTTCCATCTCTTTCCCCCACAGGTGCTATATAATCCCTACAGGTAAGTAAGTAAGTAAGTAAGGTTTAGTGCTCCCCATGATTATAAAAATAAGTCATACAGCTAGCAGGACATACAAGAATGAGAAAGCACAGAAAGATCATTTACAATATTATCAATGTTAATAAACACACTGTGTTTGTATTGCATTGTTGTTCTGGTTTAACCCACAGTGAGCATGTTACTCTTGAGTAATGAACAACACATGCGCAAACAATACATGTATGAATGGTACATGTACAAACAACACATGTACAAATGACATGTGTATGAACAACACATGTACAAAGAACACACATATGAACGACACATGTACGAACAACACATGTACGAATGACACATGTACGAACAACACATACAAATGACACACACAAACGGCACATGTATGAAAAACACATCTAAGAACATGTATACGTGGACTCTCCAAAGATTCTCCTCCATACACTGCAACTCTGCCTCAACACAATTCAAAAATTGCTTAATGCATGGAAAAACCTTCATAATAAGCACCACTCAAATTTGGATGGACTTTATTGATTGACTCATGAAATCATAATGACACAATTGCAAACAAACCATACCACGGGTATGGTTTGTTTGCAATCGTGTCATTACATTTGTGGTCACAGTGGTGGCCTATGCTAACCTTCCTATAGTGTAGAAATATACCTAGTTGGTCCAGTGGCTAACGCGACGGTCTGAAGTTTTGAGACTCTCTGACCGCAGGTTCAAATCCCACCCGTGGTATGGTTTATTGATTGGATTTACAATAAATTGCACTGTAGAAGAGAGTTATAAGAGAGTTTACTGTATATTAAAATTATTACCATGACTGGCAGCTGAGTCGCTGCTTTAAATATTTAACACTGAATTTTTAAGTGTTTAAAATTATGCAGGAATGTGTTATGTGAGATAAGTTATTGTAAATAAAATTATTATTAAAAGTATCAAGTTAGGATTTTTGTATATGGGATGTATACAGGTGGGTCCCACTTTACAGTGCTCCACTTTACAGTGCTTCACTTTACAGTGCTTCACTTTACAGTGCTTCACTTTACAGTGCTTCACTTTACAGTGCTTCACTTTACAGTGCTCCACTTTACAGTGCTTCACTTTACAGTGCTTCACTTTACAGTGCTTCACTTTACAGTGCTTCACTTTACAGTGCTTCACTTTACAGTGCTCCACTTTACAGTGCTTCACTTTACAGTGCTTCACTTTACAGTGCTTCACTTTACAGTGCTTCACTTTACAGTGCTTCACTTTACAGTGCTTCACTTTACAGTGCTTCACTTTACAGTGCTTCACTTTACAGTGCTCTACTTTACAGTGCTTCACTTTACAGTGCTCTACTTTACAGTGCTCTACAGTGCCCCACTTTACAGTGCCCCATGTTACAGTGCTTTACAGTGCTTCACTTTACAGTGCTTCACTTTACAGTGCCCCACTTTACAGTGCCCCACTTTACAGTGCCCCATGTTACAGTGCTTTATAGTGCTTCACTTTACAGTGCTCTACAGTGCTCTACTTTACAGTGCCCCACTTTACAGTGCCCCATGTTACAGTGCTTTACAGTGCCCCATGTTACAGTGCTTTACAGTGCCCCACTTTACAGTGCCCCATGTTACAGTGCTTTACAGTGCTTCACTTTACAGTGCTTCACTTTACAGTGCTCTACTTTACAGTGCTTCACTTTACAGTGCTCTACAGTGCTCTGCTTTACAGTGCCCCACTTTACAGTGCCCCATGTTACAGTGCTTTACAGTGCCCCATGTTACAGTGCTTTACAGTGCCCCACTTTACAGTGCCCCATGTTACAGTGCTTTACAGTGCTTCACTTTACAGTGCCTCACTTTACAGTGCTCTACTTTACAGTGCTCTACTTTACAGTGCTCTACTTTACAGTGCTTCACTTTACAGTGTTTGCTAATGCAGCAGTTCTCCATTACAGTCTTCATTTATTCAGACTTCCTATAATACATATATCCATCACTCACTATAAGCTAAGAATGAAAATATTTTAAGGTAAGTAATGTGTGCACTGTATATGTATTTTTTAGGCCTAGTTCTGTTGCTGACTTAATATATGATAGTATAAACATGTTATCAGGATTTTATATGTATTTGAAAGTGATAAAACAAGTTGTTTCCTGTACAGCAGTAGCACAGAACCTAACCTGTTATATTTGTGGGCCCTACAGTAGCCTGGAGCCTAACTTACTGTGTAAGTGGGGCCCATATGTATAAAATAATTCAAAAAGACAGTAATGTCATGACCAAGTTGGAATTTGAATTCTTCAAGAAAAATCTTACAAAAAGTCTCTGAGCTAAGGTTCCTTATAAATTAGTTCGGTATTACATTATAACGAAAAAAAAATTTAAATTTTAAATGGTGGAGTGGTAAGCCAGTGGAAGGCCTCAGTCAGATGACCAGAAGCTCCAGCTGTGGGTCATAATATGACTAAGATCTGTGTGAGGAAACATCCTGTTTCCCGAGAAACATTACCTAGCCTAACCTTACCTGACAAAAAAATTATAACAAAAGTATAATAAGGCACTCTTGCATTTTATCAATTTATATCTAAATAACTGCTACAGTGTAAGGAATTTAAAACTTTGTTTTTATTATTTGTAAAAATAAAATGGTTTAGCTTTTTTTGTAGGTCTGAAGAACATAACCCTATTTTTCTTCTATGTTCTTCAGTTCATTAGGAGGAAGGGTGGGAACCCTGTCATATGTGGTATTTTGCCAAGGAGAGGAGTTGGAAATGAATGGTTGTCCAGGGCAATTGGTGTCAATTGCTGGCTGGACAAATACTGTAAGGAAAATGCGGTAACATTCATTAACAACTGGGACCTCTTCTATGGCAGAAATGACATGTATGCCAGGGATGGGGTTCACTTATCTAGGTATGGGGTGGGAGCACTGGCAACTGCAGTGGAGGGAGCTGTTAGGTCTTTAAACTAGGAATAGTTAGTGGTATGGGTTTTGGCGGGAAAACAGTCAAGTCGCAGTGTAGTAATATGAGTACTAGGAGAACTAGTAATAATCAAAATGAGGTAGATATTGGAAAGCCAGTGGCACTAATTGACAAGGACAGTAACAGGTTTAGTGGAATAACAGAAAGGAGCAGGAAGGGTAAAGAGAGAGGAGGGTCTTTAAATGTTTATTACACAAATAGTCGCAGTGCTAGGAATAAGATGGACGAGTTGAGACTAGTTGCTAGTGCAGGTAACATAGATGTATTTGCCATTACTGAGACGTGGTTTAATTCAAAAAGTCGGGACATGCCTGCAGAATGTCACATTCAGGGTTTTAAATTGTTCCAAGTAGATAGAAGTATCGGGAAGGGGGGTGGGGTGGCATTGTATGTCCGAGATCGCTTGAACTGTTGCATAAAAACGGGTATTAAGTCTGAAGTAACACATACAGAGTCTGTTTGGATAGAATTTTCAGAGGGGCATGAAAAATTAACTTTAGGTGTGATATACCGTCCCCCAAATTTAGATAGGGACCAGGGGAGACTACTATGGGAGGAAATTGTTAGGGCCACAAGGCACGATAATGTAGTAATTCTAGGAGACTTTAACTTTAGTCATATTGATTGGAATTTCTTGACTGGGAATTTAGAATCATACGACTTCTTAGAAGTAGTCCAGGATTGTTTTTTGAAGCAGTTTGTGACAGAACCTACAAGGGGTAATAACCTGCTTGACTTAGTTCTGGCAAACAATGAATCCCTTGTTAATAATTTAGAAGTTTCAGAGGAACTGGGTGCTAGCGACCACAAATCAATTACATTTAGCATTGAATGGAAGTATGATAGTAGGGATAACTCAGCAACAGTCCCAGATTTTCGCTTAGCAGATTACGATGGGCTTAGAGAACACTTATCATCTGTTGACTGGGGTAACGAAGAGAGCTATCAATATGACAGTTTTCTGAACACTATACATGAGGCTCAAAGAACGTTTATTCCGTATAAAGAAATTAGATCAAATAGAAATGACCCAAAATGGATGAATAATAGGCTGAAATATCTACTAGGGCATAAGAAAGGAATTTATAGGTGTATCAAAAGAGGTGAGTGTCATCTTATGAATCAGTATATTGACATTAAGAGGGACATTAAAAAGGGGATAAGAAAAGCTAAAAGGGACTATGAAATTAAAGTTGCTAGGGATTCTAAAACTAACCCAAAAAGTTTTTTCCAGGTATATAGAACAAAAGTCAGAGATAAGATAGGTCCCCTTAAAAATAACTATGGGCATCTTAGTGACAAAGAGAATGAAATGTGCTCAATTTTAAATAATTATTTTCTCTCGGTTTTTACGCAGGAAGACACTAATAACATTCCAGTAATTAATTTCTATAGTGGGCCAGAAGAATATAAATTATGTAACATCACAGTCACTAGTGAAATGCTTGTGAAGCAGATAGACAGACTGAAGCAAAATAAGTCGCCGGGTCCTGATGAGGTTTTTTCAAGGGTTCTTAAGGAATGCAAAATGGAAGTCTGTGAACCATTAACTAATATTTTTAATTTATCTCTTCAAACAGGTGTAGTGTCTGATATGTGGAAGATGGCTAATGTAATTCCTATTTTTAAAACAGGGGACAAGTCGTTACCGTCAAATTACCGCCCAATAAGCCTGACCTCAATTGTAGGCAAATTACTAGAGTCAATTATAGCTGAGATTATAAGAAGCCATCTCGATAAGCATAGCTTGATTAATGATACTCAGCATGGATTCACAAGAGGCCAGTCTTGTCTAACTAATTTATTAACTTTCTTCAGTAAAGCTTTTGAGGCTGTTGACCACGATAAAGAATTTGATATTATTTACTTTGCTCACGCTCCAACAGCACGTCAAGTATTAAAAGCCATTTGTCTCCATTCACTCCTGAGCGTGTTTGATAGGAGTGAATGGAGACAAATGGTTTTTAATACTTGACGTGCTGTTGGGGCGTGAGCAAAGTAACATTTATGAAGGGGTTCAGGGAAACCGGCAGGCCGGACTTGAGTCCTGGAGATGGGAAGTACAGTGCCTGCACTCTGAAGGAGGGGTGTTAATGTTGCAGTTTAAAAACTGTAGTGTAAAGCACCCTTCTGGCAAGACAGTGATGGAGTGAATGATGGTGAAAGCTTTTCTTTTTCGGGCCACCCTGCCTTGGTGGGAATCGGCCAGTGTGATAAAAAAAAAAAAAAAAAGATTTTAGTAAGGCTTTTGATAGAGTTCTGCACCAAAGACTGTTAAAGAAAGTGGCAGCTCATGGCATTGGGGGAAAAGTGCTCTCGTGGGTCGAGTCATGGCTCACAGACAGGAAGCAGAGAGTGTCCATAAATGGGGTTAAATCCGAGTGGGGATCTGTAACAAGTGGCGTTCCACAGGGATCAGTCTTGGGCCCGTTGTTGTTTATAATATATATCAATGATCTTGATGAGGGTGTTACTAGTGATATGAGCAAATTCGCCGATGACACGAAGATAGGTAGGATAATTGATTCAAACGTAGATGTTAGGGAACTTCAGGAGGATTTAGACAAACTCTACTCTTGGTCAGAAAAGTGGCAGATGCAGTTCAATGTACATAAATGCAAGGTTCTGAAGCTTGGGAGTGTCCATAACCCTAGCACTTATAAGTTAAATAATGTAGAACTTAGCCATACAGATTGCGAAAAGGACTTGGGGGTTATGGTAAGCAGCAACCTTAAACCAAGACAGCAATGCCTAAGCGTACGTAATAAGGCAAATAGATTACTGGGATTTATGTCAAGAAGTGTAAGCAACAGAAGTCCAGAGGTTATACTGCAGCTTTATACATCATTAGTAAGGCCTCACCTAGATTATGCAGCTCAATTCTGGACTCCATATTACAGAATGGACATAAATTCGTTAGAAAACATTCAGCGTAGGATGACTAAATTAATACATAGCATTAGAAATCTTCCTTATGAAGAAAGATTGAAGACTCTTAAGTTACATTCACTTGTTAGACGAAGAATGAGGGGAGATCTGATCGAAGTGTATAAGTGGAAGATAGGTATTAATAAAGGGGATATTAATAAGGTCTTGAGGATATCTCTCCAAGAGAGAACCCGCAGTAATGGATTTAAATTAGATAAGTTTAGATTTCGAAAGGACATAGGAAAGTATTGGTTTGGAAATAGGGTAGTTGATGAGTGGAACAGTCTACCTAGTTGGGTTATTGAGGCTAGGACTTTGGGTAGTTTCAAATTTAGGTTGGATAAGTACATGAGTGGGAGGGGTTGGATTTGAGTGGGACTTGCACATCAGAGCTTATTTCTTGGGTGGCATTGAAAATTGGGTTGGTCAAATGTTTGTTAGTGGGATAAATTGTAAAGGACCTGCCTAGTATGGGCCAACAGGCCTGCTGCAGTGTTCCTCCTTTCTTATGTTCTTATGTAAAATGGTTTTCAGGAACGTAACACCTTATACTCTTTCATTTTCAGTTAGGCACAGTTTACTGTGGCCCAAAAATACCTTTTAATTTTGCATACTAATGGCCCCAAGTAGAGAAGCTGGTAGTTCATAGCCTAAGAGAACCTGGGGAGTGCTTCCCGTCAGTGAAAAAATGATAATTCTCCACTGGTTGTGCATAATTTATCATTTAAACTTTATAATAGGCCTGTATAGGACATATATAGGGTTTGCTACTATCTGCAGTTTCAGTATCCACAGCAGGTCCTTGGAATGTATATCCCATGAATACAGGGGTCCTACTGAATATTTATATACACACACACATACATATACATACTAAAACCATACCCCCGGCCGGGATTGAACCCGTGGTCATAGAGTCTCAAAACTCAATCCCGGTTCAATCCCGGCCGGGGGTATGGTTTATTTGCAATCGT
Organism: Cherax quadricarinatus; assembly: GCF_038502225.1. Lineage (NCBI taxonomy): Eukaryota > Metazoa > Arthropoda > Malacostraca > Decapoda > Parastacidae > Cherax > Cherax quadricarinatus. The sequence goes on from NC_091387.1 coordinate 9,000,560, forward strand.
GTCATTACGATTTCTTGAGACATATACATACTGCATGTCTTGACATATTTTTAAACCTCTATTTGAAAGACTGCAACTAGAGAGTGTGGTGAGAGTGCACCTGTTCACCAGGAGCAGCATCTGTGAGTCTCCAACAGTTACAGTCTGGTGGGTTGGGGAGTAACCCCCCCTTGTGGGTTTACCATTCAGTGAATCAGCACCACCCATTAGGGTGGTGCTGGTTCACTGAGTGTCCCGTGGCTGGGTTGGTAATGCACTCGCCTCACACATTGAGGTTCGTGGTTTGATGCCCAGTATGAGTAGAAACATTGGACGTGTTTCCTTAAGACACCTGTTGTCCATGTTCACCTAGTGGTAAGTAGGTATCTGGGTGTTAGTCACCTTACACCTGCTGTTACTGTTCACCTAGCAGTAAATAGGTACCTGGGTGTTAACCACCTTACATCTGCTGTCACTGTTCACCCAACAGTAAGTGGATACCTGGATGTTAGTCACCTTACACCTGTTGTTACTGTTCACTTGGCAGTAAGTAGGTACCTGGGTGTTAGTGGCCTGGTGTGGGTGGCATCCTGGGGACAAAATTAACCTAAGTTGCCAGAAATGCTCTACATAACCAGGGACTTTCTATATAGTATGTCATTGATGTCAGCTA
>NC_091387.1:9001311-9256311 GCF_038502225.1 Cherax quadricarinatus
TGTACTGTCCTTATCACCCAAAGTCCCTGGCTTTTCAATATCTACCCCGTTCTGCTTATTACTAGTTCCCCTAGAACTCATAATATTACTACACTGGGACTTCACTGTTTTCCTGCCAAAACCCATACCACTAACTATTCCTAGTTTAAAGTCCTAACTGCTCCCTCCACTGCAGTTGCCAGTGCTACCACCCCAGACCTAGATAAGTGAACCCCATCCTTGGCATACATGTCATTCCTGCCATAGAAGAGGTCCCAGTTGTCAACGAATGTTACCGCATTTTCCTTACAGTACAGTGGACCCCCGGTTAACGAACTTTTTTCATTCCAGTAGTATGTTCAGGTGCCAGTACTGACCGAATTTTTTCCCATAAGGAATATTGTGAAGTAGATTAGTCCATTTCAGACCCCCAAACATACACGTACAAACGCACTTACATAAATACACTTACATAATTGGTCGCATTTGGAGGTGATCATTAAGCGGGGGTCCACTGTATTTGTCCAGCCAGCAATTGACACCAATTGCCCTGGACAACCATTCATTTCCAACTCCTCTCCTTGGCAAAATACCACATATGACAGGGTTCCCACCCTTACTCCTAATTATTTCTATTGCTGACCTATACCTGCTAATCAGGTCTTCACTCCTACGTCTGCCAACATCGTTGCCTCCAGCACTGAGACAGATAATAGGATTGCTCCCATTACCTCTCATGATGTCATCCAGACGGCTAACAATATCCTCCATCCCAGCCCCAGGAAAGCAAACTCTCTGTCTCCTACTCCTGTCCTTCAAGCAGAACTTCCTATCCATATACCTAACTTGGCTATCCCCAACAACAACAATATTCTTACCTTCCTTGGTGTCGTTCGTCGTGTTGTTCCCAGTAGTCGACTCACATTCGTCGGGTAGCACTGAGAATGTATTAGATGTTTCCACAACAGTTTCCACGGCAGTCTCTTTCTTCTTCATCGTTTCTACCTTTCCATTCGTCCTCTTGATCGTCAACTTCGTTCCCTGCTGTCCAGCCACTGACCAGTTTCCCTTCTTGACCTGAGGACTCAAAACAGGAGGACTACTACGAATCTTCTTGTTTTTCTCAGTCAGTCGCCGAATCTCCAACTTCGCCATCCTCAATTCTTCTTTAAGCTGTTGGTAAAGTTACTCGATGGAGGGCATCTTGCTTCAATTCGTAGAGAGCGCACAAACAGGTCTTCACAGAGCTAAGGACATGTCAACACTGCGCAAAAGCCAACTCAATCAGGAGCTACATACAGTGTATGTATGTACATATGTATAATTTTCGCCAAGACCGTAGTCCTGGCATGGGTCTCAATTTTGCGATGACCCGTCTCTGGCTCCTGAGGGAAAAAGGTTTCTGCAATGATGCGACGTATGCTGCTCAAGCACTCTTCTGGTCAGTTCAACTGGTGTATCTCATAAGCGACAACACCGTATGTACTCCTAACTATGGACACTAGCGAGGAGGAGGATATGTCGTTATCACGGGTAACAGCTTGTCTGGTTCGTTGACTCCATGGTACACTAGTGTGGCCGCAGTCATCTCTGGGTCCTCTTCAGGAGGGAATATCACTCCTAGTTGCCTGCGGAGTGTCTCAGTAACTTCGCACTCCAGAAGATAGTGTGTTAGGGGCCGCTGGACAACGTGCTGACAGTACTGGCACATCTCCTCCTCAGCCTTGTCTACCATCATCTTGGCTGTGGGAAAGCCCAAACGAAGCCGATGGATGGCGGTACACTGCGCTCTGGACAAGCTTCTATCATATGGAGGGGGTTCTCCCTGAGTCGCTGCTCGGTACCACTGTTGAGATGGGGTATCACCTAAGACCTCCACCATAAGTTTCATGGCTCGGGCAGCCACCAGTTTGGTCTGTCGTAGGCTGATGGGGACAGTAATCCCAACATGTGGATAGTCTGTTGCTGCCTTGGCTGCATCATCTGCTGCCTCATTTCCCCGGATGCCAGCATGGCTGGGGATCCAGTTCATTGTCGATCTGTTACCCTGAGCTTCTAAGGCTGTCATTATGCTCAGGATCGATGTGATGAGGTGAACGTTGTCCTGTGGTTGAGGATGGGAGAGGGCATTGATTGCAGAGGTGGAATCAACATGTATGACAAGTCGGAGTCGATGTCGTAGGGCATGTGATAATGCCTGCTGAATCGCCACCAGCTCAGCTTGAAGGATCGTGCAGTGGTCAGGGAGTCGCCAGCCTTGTGTGTGACCATTGTGGTACAGTCCAGCTGCTGCTCTCTTCCTGTCAGAGTCGACAGAACCATCTGTGAAATACACTGCACAGGTGCCTCCCTCTGCCAGTGCCATGCTTGTCTCAGCATGATTGCTGAGGGTGTCTTGACTGCAGAGACGCTTAGAGATGGGTAGCTGCATGATGCAAACATCGGCTGGATCTGGGCACCAGGGAGGTGGTGGATGGTACCCAGCAACAGGAAGGTCACAACTCTTCTCAAGGAGTAGTTGTATAGGCAGCAGCTTCCGCCCAGCAGCACAAAACGAACGAATCCAGGAGTAGTCCATGAAGAGCGTGGGATCTTGTGTCAAGGTTGTCAATATCCATCTCCTTAGTGGGGTACCTTGCTGCCGGTGCAGAATCGTGGCTACTTTGCAGGCGTTTATGTATCTTACTCTGTCAGTCAAGGAAGGAAGCCGGGCCTCAGATCTGAGACATACTGTGTTGGTCCAGATGGGGGCCCCAAGCATAGTTCTTATCGCCTGGTTTTGTACGACCTCCACCCTTTGCCTGCTCTGCGGGAAGAGATGAGCTAATGCCGGTGCACCGTAGTCAATGAGCGAGCGTATAGCTTGTATATAGTACAAGCGAAGTACATCTTTGCTTGCCCCTGCACAGTGCCTCGTCATGGCTCTCATGGGGTTGAGTCTGAGTAGAGCACGTAACCTGACATACTAGGCCTGTTTCTGAAAGCTCAGCTTTTTATCAATGTAGATTCCCAAGTACAGGTAGGAGCCTGTCCACTCAAGTTCTATATCCTGAATACGTAATTTATTCACTTGTTACCAAGCAACCCTAAACCAGCACACATGTATAGTTTACCCAAGACCCATAAACACAATATTCCTCTCAGACCAATCACGTCAGGTATAGGCAGTGCTCCACACAAACTAGCCAGTGTTCTTGCCAAACATCTTTCCTGCCTTCTGGGGACCATCAGCCCCGCTCATCTTAAACACTCAGGCGACCTTCTCAGCTGCATCCGAAACCTCTCCATCCGTAACAAGAAACTAAGCAGTTTGGACGTGACTTCCCTCTTCACAAAAGTACCTACCACAAAAGCCATTGACCTTCTATGACGTAAAGTCAATCAGGACCTTAATCTTCCTCTACCTCCTGGAGATTTTGTTGACTTGATTGAACTCTGTGTTAATTTCAACTGTTTTTCTTTCAATAACAAGCTCTACAAACAAACCTACGGCATGGGAATGGGGTCCCCCAACAGTGCCGTCCTAGCCAACTTATACATGGAACACCTAGAGTCCGAACACTTCGCCAACATCATCCCTTCAAGCGTCACTTGGTTACGTTACGTGGACGACGTCCTCGTAATAACTCCCAAACGTTTTTATGTACAGAATCTTCAGGCAAGGCTCAACGCAGTTGAACCGGCGATCCAGTTTACACTAGAAGAGTCCAATGACAAGCTACCTTTCCTCGACGTCCTCATTCACAAAGTAGACAACAACCTAAGATTTCAAGTTTATCGGAAACCTACCAATAAAAATGATCTCACACGCTTCTATCCCAGTCAAGATACCAAGACCAAAAGAGGCATCATCATCGGGTTTTTCCAAAGAGCATACCGAATTTGTAGTCCTGAGTTTCTTGACGAGGAATGTACAGCAGGTCCCCGCTTTACGGCGTTTCACTTTATGGTGTTCCGCTAATACGGTCATTTCAAATTATGACCAAAACTCGCTATACGGCTCCCCCCACCTGACTTTCTAATATGGTCACCGCGCCCCACCCTGTTTGTTTACATTCTTCGTGAGCTCAGTAAGCACTAAGTCTCTCCATTTTGTCTGGAAACTCCAAAATTTCAAATGTTTTTAAAAGTTATTTCATATTTTATATATACAGTGGACCCCCGCTTAATGATCACCTCCAAATGCGACCAATTATGTAAGTGTATTTATGTAAGTGCATTTGTACGTGTATGTTTGGGGGTCTGAAATGGACTAATCTACTTCACAATATTCCTTATGGGAAAAAATTCGGTCAGTACTGGCACCTGAACATACTACTGGAATGAAAAAAGTTCGTTAACCAGGGGTCCACTGTACTCTGATAATTATACTTATGTATACCTGTACTTAAATAAACTTACATACTGTGCTGGCATGCAGGTACACATTAAAATCAGTAAGAGTGTCTTATGTCTCCAGACGTCATATTAGTAATGATAATAATAATCATCGAGTCTCATTTAAATGTTGTATATTACGTTAAATACACATTTTCTTTAATCCATCTATGATATTTTTTCAAAATTATATAATAAACACGATACATAACATAAAAAGATGATAAATACACCCCACAATAGAATAAATAAACATAAATATGAGATGTGGTAGCAGACGACGTGCACAAGTGACGCACATTAGAAATGATAATAATGATAATAATAATAATAATAATAATAATAATAATAATAATAATAATAATCACCGAGTCTCATTAAATGTTGTATATTACGTTAATATACACATTTTCATTAATCCATCCATGATATTTTTTTCAAAATTATATAATAAACACGATACAAAACATAAAAAGATGATAAATACACCCTACAATAGAATAAATAAACATAAATACAGTGGACCCCCGCATACCCATTTTAATCCGTGCAAGAGGGGTCATTGTTATGCGAAATAATCGGTATGCGAATGAATTTTCCCCATAAGAAATAATGGAAATCAAATTAATCCGTGCAAGACACCCAAAAGTATGAAAAAAATTTTTTTACCACATGAAATATACATTTTCCCACACACAAAGAGAAGGATACATGCACAATAGTAGAGTAGTACATGCACAGTATATATTGTGCATGTACTACTCTACTAAATGAAGAATAAATGACACTTACCTTTATTGAAGATGCAGCAATGACTGATGAGACACTGTGTCCTGGGAGTGCCTTTTCCTCCTGAGTACTGTAGGTCCTGTTTGGCATTTTCTTCCAGAACAGGCCTTATCACACTGTGTATGCCACTACGATTCTTAAATCTCTCAAACCAACCTTTGCTGGCTTTAAATTCACCAATATGAGCACTAGTTCCAGGCATTTTTCCCTGTTCACCTGGGTGTTAGTCGACTTGTGTGGGTTGCATCCTGGGAGACAAGATTAAGGACCCCAATGGAAATAAGTTAGACAGTCTTCGATGACACTGATTTTTTTGGGTTATCCTGGGTGGCAAATCCTCTGGGGTTAATTGTTTCTTGGTATTCTCAATAAGCCACACCAACAACGGCGCTACAGCAGCAGCAGCAGCTGACGGTGGTACAGCAGCAACAGACGATGCTACAGCAGCAGCAGACGATGCTACAGCAGCAGCAGACAATGCTACAGCAGCAGCAGACAGCTACAGTGCAGCAGCAGCAACGGATGCTACAGCAGCAGCAGACGATGCTACAGCAGCAGCAGCAGCAGCAGCTGCACAGACGATGCTACAGCAGCAACAGACGATGCTACAGCAGCAGCAGACGATGCTACAGCAGCAGCAGCAGCTGACGGTGGTACAGCAGCAACAGACGATGCTACAGCAGCAGCAGACGATGCTACAGCAGCAACAGACGATGTTACAGCAGCAGCAGACGATGCTACAGCAGCAGCAGCAGCTGACGGTGGTACAGCAGCAACAGACGATGCTACAGCAGCAACAGACGATGTTACAGCAGCAGCAGACGATGCTACAGCAGCAGCAGCAGCTGATGGTGGTACAGCAGCAACAGACGACGCTACAGCAGCAACAGACGATGTTACAGCAGCAGCAGACGATGCTACAGCAGCAGCAGCAGCTGACAGTGCAGCAGCAGCAGCAGCTGTAGCAGCAGCCCACCAATAGTAGCGATGGTTGATTGGGGTTTATTATACAACCTGGCCAGCTCGGAGACACGCACTCCACTTTCATACTTATCAATGATCTTTTTCTTCATCTCTATTGTAATTCTCACCCTTATTGCTGTAGGGTTGGCACTAGAAGCTTTCTTGGGGCCCATGGTCACTTATTTTCCAGAAAAAGCACCGAAAACACTGTAATAATACGAAATATTCCGATTGTATGCTTGGATGTTACCGCGGAGGCTGGCTGGTAAACAATGCCACCGGCGGAACATGTGAGCGTGGCTCAGGCCGCACATTGGACGCGTCTAGGACGAAAATAGGTGAGCGGGTTTATAAGCGGTATGTGAGGCAAAATTTTTGCGATTAAAGCAAGCGGTATGCGGATTAATCGCTATGTGATGCCATCGGTATGCGGGGGTCCACTGTATGAGATGTGGTAGCCAGATAACTTGTACAAGTGATGCCAAGAATAACATTTTCTCTAATCTAACATAAGAGAAAATATGTTACTGGGGGTAACTGTGGAAAATTATTCCTTTCGTATGTATGTAAGTAAGTTTAATCAGGTATACACAAATACAGTTACATAGATTATCATACATAACAACATATGTGTAGAGAACCTGGGATAACCCAAAAAAGTCAGAGTGACTTATTTCCATTGCCTTCACTCAGAGCATCATTTCTTCTCAAAATGATGTTACATGAGAATGGGAGTGTTCTTCTTTATTTATTCTACCGTATCAATGTAGAGACAACCTGTACACAATGTAACTTGTACACAAACCAGACGTGTACACTTTGTTTACAAAACTTACCTTCGCCTGGTTTGTTTACATAACTCTGCGCCTGTACTCTCTCATGCACTCATTCTTTCTCTCTCTCATTTATTCGTTTTATCTCATTTACTTACTCCTGACCCTACATTAGGACTACAAATATTTTAAGGTAAGTAATGAGTGAACTCTATATACATTTTATCGCTCTGGGATGCTTAAATGTAATAGAATATTATGTGTAGGTGAGTTGGCCTGGTATGGTAGCCCGGCTGACTACCATACATACCACACTTGATTTTTTACAATAAATACTACTCATCTCACCCTATATTTTAAGGTATGTAATGAGTTAACTGTATATACATTTTATCGCTCTGGGATGCTTAAATATCATAGAATTGTATGTGTGGGTGGGGTGGCCTGGTATGGTAGCCTGGCTGACTACCATACATACCACACTTGATTTCTTACAATAAATACTACTTGTCTCACCCTAGATTAAGACTATAAATATTTTTAAGGTAAGTAATGAGTGCACTATATGTGTATTGTACTTTTTTATTGTTTTTTGATGCCTGGTTCTATTGCTAACTTAATATATGTTAGTGTAAACTTGTTATCTAGTGTTTGTATGCATTTGTAAGTGGAAAAAAAGGGTGTTCCACTTTACGGCGGTTTCCGCTTTACGGCGGTAGCCTGGAACCTAACCAGCCGTATAAGTGGGGCCCTACTGTACATACATTCATCAAACCTTAACTGAGTTACATTTTCCTTCCTTTTTCATCGAAGACTGCAAGAAAAGAGCTCTTCAGATCATTAATTCTCCATGCACCAACACCACTCCCAACAAAGTTATAATTCTTCCCAACAGCCAGGTTGCACTGAACGTTTCTAAAGTACTTTCACAAGCTAACACCGGAGTCGCCATCGCTTCTAGCACTTCAATAAAGGATCTAACCAGGACAAAATCAAAGCACCATGAACCAGTCAATGCAGGGGTTTACACTATACCCTGTGGAGGCTGTGACAAGATTTATGTAGGTGAAACAGCAAGAAACCTCGACACCCACCTCAATGAACACATTTACGCATGTAGGAACGATAACTTGAACAACGCCTATGTACAACACCGAAATTCCACCAATCATCTCATGAAATTCAGGGACGCCCAATTAGTGATCAAAGAAACTAATTTCCGCAGACGCAAGTGCCTCGAATCAGCACTGATCGCTGTTTCGAATACAATTAAACAAAACAACGGCAGCTTCACCATCTCTGAAGTCTTAGCAAGAATCCTCCTGAAAACAGTAAACCCTGCCATCACATAGTCTCTCCTGTTATACTACACAAAGAACATTACAGAGTGTGAACACTGAAACAGGCCTTCTCTATCCAGTCTATATTTGTCCAACCTATTTTTATGTTACCCAAGTAATAGCTTTTATATCCTTTTACTCATGTATGAATTAATTGCTCTACCATTATTTTAGTCCCTTTTATATTGTCTCCTTTATTTTAGCTTTAAAAAACTACCTTAGCTCATTATTTTTACATTTGTTAAATAATTCAGGTGCTATTTTTTAGCTTTAGAATATTTACTTTGTTTTATACTTAATTCTAACTATAGATTCACTACAAATTTTATGATTACAAGCATTGATCCTGATACCAACCTCTTATTTAATGACTTAAATGAATCAAACAGTTACTGAAATTACTACACAGCAGAACAATCAAAAGCACTTCTCAAAGCCAACAAAACCATAACTGTCTTTAACTACAATATCAGATCTTTAAGCAAGCATTACGATGACCTCATAGCATTACTAAATTCCTTGGCCAATATGTCCATCATTACACTAACTGAAACCTGGCTAAAGCCTGATACTACAGATGTCTATGCCATTCCTGGTTACACAGCCATACACAACTGTAGGACAGATCAACAAGGGGGTGGCACAGCTATATACTACTCAGACCAACTAGAATGTACAGGTGTCCCTCAACATTCGCGAGGCTTAGGGGATCAAGAGCCTCGCGAATGTTGAAAAACCGTGAATGTTTGGTGCCCCAATATATTGTAGGGAAATATAATACAATACTGCTTAACTTGTTGAACCATGAACAATCATAAAATACATGAAAACGTCGTAAATTGTACTAAATATATACATGTTATGCTTTAATAACATGTATGTTATTAAATACCACAGACTCCACCACTGCGAGTCCCTACTACCCTCCCTCCGACCCCCGCAACTGGCAGCCAGCCCTCCCACCACTCAGTGTGGTGAGTGTTTTGTTTGTTCATTATTTGCTATTAAACTACAGTATAAATAATGTAAACACATTCATGACTGCATATTGGAATGGCTATTTGAACAGGTATTGGACAGTGACATCATGTGTTTACTCTTGAACACAGCAAAGAATCAAACATTTCTGCTACTGCTAATAATAACAATAGTAATAATAATAATAATAATAATAATAATAATAATAATAATAATAATAATAATAATAATAATATTATTATTATTATTATTATTATTAATAATAATACGATATAATTGAAGGAGGAAATTGTACAAAAATACGAGGGAGTGGTTGACACATCTTCAGTGTGGCTTTGTTTATGCTGGAGTGAACATTAGTCTCCCTGCTCTTCCAAACATTTCACAATAATTCAGCGGTAGAGGCAGTGATAGAGGCAGTGATAGAGGCAGTGATAGAGGCAGTGGTAGAGGCAGTGGGTGAGGCAGTGGTATTTACTAACATATACGTATGTTATAAATAATAATAGTACATGTTAATATTAACAACATTTATAATAATAATAATAAATGTTATTCATAATGTACTATTATTATTTATAACATATATGTTAGTAAATATCACTGCCTCTACCACTGCCTCTATCACTGCCTCTACCACTGCCTCTACCACTGCCTCTATCACTGCCTCTACCACTGCCTCTTATCACTGCCTCTATCACTGCCTCTATCACTGCCTCTACCACTGCCTCTACCACTGCCTCTACCACTGCCTCTATCACTGCCTCTACCACTGCCTCTATCACTGCCTCTACCATTGCCTCTACCACTGCCTCTACCACTGCCTCTACCACTGCCTCTATCACTGCCTCTAACACTGCCTCAACCACTCCAGTCGCACTCAATCTACAAGCACCAAACAATGAATTATTGTGAAATGTTTGGAAGAGCAGGGAGACTAACGTTCACTCCAGCATAAACAAAGTCACACTGACGATGTGTCAACCACTCCCTCGTATTTTTGTACAATTTCCTTCTTCAATTATATCGTATTATTATTATTATTATTATTATTATTACTATTATTATTATTATTACTATTGTTATTATTAGCAGTAGCAGAAATGTTTGATTCTTTGCTGTGTTCAAGAGTAAACACATGATGTCACCGTCCAATACCTGTCCAAATAGCCATTCCAATATGCAGTCATGAATGTGTTTACATTATTTATACCGTAGTTTAATAGCAAATACGTAATGAACAAACAAAACACTCACCACACTGAGTGGTGGGAGGGCTGGCTGCCAGTTGCGGGGGTCGGAGGGAGGGTAGTAGGGACTCGCAGGTGGCGGGAAACTTGAATATGATTTGGCGGCTGGGAATTTGGTGGCTGGGAATTTGGCGGTTGGGAATTCACGAATGTGTGAAGCCCGCGAAAGCTGAAAACGTGAATGTTGAGGGAGACCTGTAACACTAATACTTGCACAAGGGATGAACATGGGGAATATATAATAGCTAAATTCAAATCCAAATACCTACAAAAACCTCTCACATTGATAAACATCTACAGAGTCCCACAGTCAAACATTAGCCAATTTAGTCAAAACCTAGGAATTATGATAACTGATGCACGCATGAACAAAGATCACTTACTACTCTCAGGTGACTTCAATATAAATCTCCTGCAAGACCAGGACCCACACGTTACTGAATTCACAAACACAATGAGTAACTGCATGTTGCTACCAACAGTAACAAAATCTACAAGAGTTACGGAGACCAGTGTTTCCCTACTTGACCACATCTGGACCAACACCATATCCCCTTTAAAATCAGGCATAATTACAGATAATACCACAGACCACTACCCTACTTTCCTCATAACAACTCTTGGTAAATTACCCCAAGACACTACTCAAGTCACCTTCAGACTTCACAATGAGGCAGCCATTAATAACTTCTTAACAGCAGTAACAAACACTGGCACACTGAGCTAGAAATCTATACAGATATTGACGAATGTTTTAATAATTTTCTAAAAAAGACCCAATACCTCTATAACAAGCACTGCCCTAAAAAAACTAAACAGGTGACAGCTAAGAGACTGAACAGTCCCTGGCTAACACCCAGCATTCTCAAATCCATAAATACAAAACACCAATATGAAAAACAGTACAGAATGGGTCACATAACCAGAGACCAAACAAAACGTTACTCGTCAATCCTAACCAGCCTGATAAGGGGGGCAAAAAAATTGTATTATGAGAACAGATTATCCAACTTACGAGGTGATATAAAAAAGACCTGGAAAACCCTATCAGAAATTCTGGGAACAAAAAAGATATCACGAAATAGCGAAATAAAATTAGCAAAATCAGATGAACCCCAACTCCCACCAACAGAAACAGCAAACAGACTCAATGATTTCTTCTCCACTATAGGACAAAACCTTGCCAATAAAATCCCAAGCTCAGATACCCCACCAAATGACTACCTCACTGGCAACTACCCGAACACACTGTTCCTAGCTCCGACTAACCCATACAAAGTCTCCCTTATTATCAACGCACTAAAAAACAAGGCAGGAGATTTAAATACCTTACCACCCTTTATATACAAAAAAGTGTCACAAGTGCTATCACCAATCATTGCAACACTCTTTAACAAATCCATTGAATCCTCCACCTTCCCTACAGTTCTCAAAATAGCAAGGGTCACCCCGATCCATAAAGGAGGAGACCAAACAGAGTTGAATAACTATAGGCCAATATCCAACTTACACCCTCTCTCAAAAATCTTCGAAAAATTAATTCATAAACGAATCTACTCCTACCTCATCTCCCAAAACATACTCAACCCCTGCCAATTTGGATTCAGGCCTAATAAAAATACTAATGATGCTATTATACACATGCTAGAACATATATACACTGCAATAGAGAAAAAAGAAGTCTCACTGGGGATCTTCATTAACTTACGTAAAGCTTTTGATACAGTTGACCACGACTTGCTCCACGTAAAATTGTCACACTATGGTATAAGAGGGCACTCCCTCAACTACCTCAAGTCATACCTCAGCAACAGAAGCCAATATGTGTACGCAAACGGGGCAAGCTCTTCCGCACAACCAATTACAGTTGGTGTCCCACAGGGAAGTGTCCTTGGCCCTCTTCTCTTTCTCCTATACATAAATGACCTACCAAATGCTTCGCAATTACTCAAACCCACACTTTTTGCAGATGACACTACATACGTCTTCTCTCACCCGAGCCCAGTCACGCTAGCCAATACTGTAAATACCGAATTACAGAAAATATCTACCTGGATGAGGACTAACAAACTTACACTAAACATTGACAAAACCTACTTCATTCAGTTTGGAAACAGAGCTACAGATGTCCCTCTTAACATAATGATAAACGGATCACCTGTCACAAAGCTAACAGAGGGAAAATTCTTAGGAATCCACCTTGATAATAGACTCAAATTTCATACACATATACAACAAATTTCTAAGAAAATTTCCAAGACTGTAGGCATACTATCGAAGATACGGTACTATGCTCCACAGTCAGCCCTCCTGGCCCTATATCACTCTCTTATTTACCCCTATCTCACCTATGGAATTTGTGCATGGGGCTCAACAACAATTAACCATCTCAGACCACTAATTACCCAACAAAAGGCTGCAGTTAGAACGACAATAAATTCTCACTACAGGCAGCACACTCCACCAATATTCAAAACACTCAACCTACTCACCATACAAAACATCCATACTTATTATTGCACCTATTACATACATAGAACACTTAACTCTGATATTAACCCTCCCCTCAAACATCTCCTTGCCAACCTCAACAGAACACATGACCATAACACAAGGCACAGATCACTCTTTGATGTTCCTCGTGTCCATCTCACGCTATGCAAAAACTCAATGCACATAAAAGGCTCTAAAATCTGGAATTCATTACCTGTAAATATAAAAGAAACACTACCTGTTTATAAATTCAAGTCTCTTCTCAAAGATCACTTACTCACTCAATACCAAATAAATACTGAATAACTGAACCTTATAAATTGTATATCTTAAAATGTTTCTCACAATTATATCACATAAATGTTAAACCTAAAACCCAATCTAACAGAATACTCCATTCGACTGAATGTACAGCAATGCATGCAACCATATGACCTGTCTTTGTAATACTCATTTGTGCTTTATAGTTATCTGTTTACAATAATGTTTTATCACCGATTTCATCATTGCTTAGTTAATCTTAAGTTAATTTTAAGCCAGCCCATAATACTATGCATATAAGTGGCTTTGGCATGCTGCTCTTACCTGTATTTTTTTGTACCTCTGTATGTATGCTCAAATTACTAAATAAATAAATAAATAAATAAATAAATAAATATTGTATTACTACTACTACAACTTTTGTCACTACTACTACTACCACCACCACTAGTACTGCACCTCACTCTGAGCCTTTATATACCCTCTGTGTCCATATACTGCTTGTATCGGCTTGACAAAGCTCCTGGAGAGCGAAACGTTGCCACAATAAAATGTCACATTAGTTGCACTGGTGTCCTTTTACTTTACATATTGTCGGTAATTCTACCAACATTATCAGTCTTATGTTCTTATAAGGAAGATTTCTAATGCTATGTATTAATTTAGTCATTCTATGCTGAATGTTTTCTAATGAATTTATGTCCACTCCGTAATATTGTGGCATGCAAAGAGTACGTAACCTTTATTTGGCACATGTACCCACCCTCATTTACAGGCTACCTCCCCCAACCAGCGAACCAGGTTGCTAAGAGTTGATGATGGGGCCCCGTCATTTAACTAGTGACCAGGTTCTAGCCAATAAGAAGATGGTTTTGGCAATCGCAGAGGTTATGTGGGTACCACTCTCCTGTCTGCCCTTGTCATTCCCATTCTAGAGCTGGTTGAAGCACGGTCTGCTATCTTGTGGCTTCTATTTCTGCCTTGCTTACCATGGAGTGCACTATACTTATCACTGTACATAGTGTACATATTGCTGTTCTAAATTGGTGAAGGATAATATAAGTCTAAACTCTTTCTGCTGTGTTTATTTTGCTCCTATTACACCCAGGATAACAGGCCATTTGGAATCCTGGGTTGTAATATGGGTAGCCTGTCCGAGAGCTGGAGCTGGACTTAGAGAAACGGTTGAGCTTAGGGTGAAGCTCGTAGCAGGAACATTGTGCAGCTTGCTGTCTGGCAGTGCAATTAGCTTTGCCTACGCTTTACAAATTTTGCGTGTCAGTTACTGTTATGGTCAGCCTTGCTATTGTGTGATCGTTCAACAGCTCGCTACTAGCTTGTTCGTTGTGCTCGCTTCGCTACGGTCAATCTTCTAGAACAGTGTAGCTGTCTGGCGTTGCTTTACAAATTTTGTGTGTCAGTTGTTACTAGGCTGTTCGGTGTGGAGAATTTTGCAGTCGGCTTTGCTTGTATGTGTATTCTGCAATTGTACTGTGCATAGCTAAGCGTGTTCTGCAAATTAACATGTTACGTTGGGGTATTCTGCAATCGTACTGTGCATAGCGAATAACTTATGCCACCTAGACGAGTCAGATGTCTGGTGTTGGCATATACTTTGCATAACCTACTTAAATTGTCCCTACAGCGTTGTTGGCAAATTGCTTGTTCCATTGGCATTAAATACAAATGCACTCTCACAGCTGCGCAACTGCATTCACTGATTGCTGACAGACTTATAGAAGAAGAGATGGCACATCAGACTCCTCCCTCTACGGGAGCTAGGGCAAAAACTACTATGTTCTCGCAGGAGGAAGATGATACACCTACGGAGCAAAATGGTCAGTATAGTGCAGCTGGGTTGTCTCAAGGTGAATCAGCGTCGTTGGCACTTGAGCTGGCAAAAATCTATCTTGAGCAAACTAGGGAACAGAGAGCATTCGCAAGGGAAGAATTTGATAGGGAAAGAGAAAGGAAGCAGTTTTCGCATTCTGTAAATAATTTTAGTTTACAGAAAGCAGTACAGTTTGTTCCCCGTTTCAATGAGGCCGAACCAGAACAATTTTTCGAAAGCTTCAAAAATCAGGCTCAAGCCTTGAGGTGGCCGGAACAGCACTGGGCATCATTGGTTCATACAGCATTGTTTGGTAAGGCACAGGAATTTACGTCAGTATTAAATGACGCTGAATTTTCTGATTATCAAGTAGTGAAGACCACAGTGTTGGGAGCATATACATGTATCCCAGCCAAATATAAAAAACTTTTCAAGCTGGGCAGACGACAGCTTGGTCAATCCCTAGTGGGCTTTGTGAGACAGCAAACCAAAGCTTTTACCAGCTGGTACAAAGCAAGTGGTGTCTCTACCTTTGAGGAGCTGGTACAGCTTATTCTGATTGATAACCTGCTGGAGTCTGTGGGACCAGAGGTTCGAGTCTTTCTGCAGGATCGTGACTTAACCACTGCATTGGAGGCAGCCAGGTTGGCTGATACCTTTGAAACTAACCGCTCCTTGTCCGAGCGGTCCCGTCTCTTTTCAACAGCCTGGCATGAGCAGAGATTGTCAACCTTGGAGAATGAAGTGTCAGCCGGAGGGAGAACGTCTACGTCACCCAACTAAGTCACCCGGTGAGCCACGCTTCTCAACTTATGGTCTACCTGCTGAAAGAAAAACTACTCAACATGGTGCATCTCGACAACAGTATCCAGAGAGACACCAGCCAGAGCGACACCAGTTGCAACGTCCGCAGGGAGTAAAGGGCAAGCCTGTCGTCTGCTTCCTTTGTAACAAAGTAGGTCATATCCGTCCCAACTGCCCCCACAAACCCCAACCCATTGGGAAAATCTCTAATATCCCTAGTAACATGTCCCCGAGAGAAGTAGAAAAAGGTATGGCCCCTTATTATTGCAAGAGTCTTATTTCCCTTCAGGAAAACTCAGAAACAACTTAAGTGAAGACCTTTAGAGATACTGGAGCATATTGCTCACTTGTAAGAGAAGGAATATTACCCCTTTCAGAGAACACTTCCTTGAATTCCTCTGTTTTATTGGAAGCATTTGGAGGAGCTATATATTCTGTCCCTTTGCATAAAATTTATGTACAGTGCAAATATTACACTGGGCTGGAGTTTTGAGACTCTATGACCGCGGGTTCAATCCTGGCCGGGGGTATGGTTTATTACACTGGGTACTTGACTGTAGGTGTCTCAAAAGGATTCCCCATGAAAGATGCCATGTTATTACTGGGTAATAACATTACTACTGTTAGTGCGTGTCCTGAACCTATAATGAGTAATTCTTCTCCGGTGTTGGCCATAACTCGGGCAACATCCCATGGGTTGTCTGGAGAGAATGTTGACCTATCCTTGGACGACTCCGATCTCGGAATAGCCACGTTGTTTTATGAGGCACACCAGCCGGAGCCTCGTAAATCAAGTGAACAGACTCCAATCAAGCCTTCCTCTTTCCAGGTTGCAGGATTGCCAGATGTCTCTGTTTCCATGCCCGAGGGACTGTCCTTCCGAGAGGAACAACGAAAGGACCCTTCTTTAAAATTCGCTTTTCAGGCAGCCATGGGTAAATCCTCTTTGGGTCATCCGGTCAAGTATGAAGTTAAAAACGATTATTTGATCTGCACTGAGACTGGTAAGGAGATAGAGGGCCGGCAATTGTATGACAGGTTAGTGATTCCAACCAAGTTTAGACCTCAAATATTAAATATAGCTCATAATACTTCATTAGGAGGTCACTTAGGAATTACAAAAACCTTGTATAGAATCACAAAAGAATTTTATTGGCCAAAATTAAAGAAAGATGTGAAGAATCATATTAGGTGTTGCCGAGAATGTCAGCAAGTAGGGAAACCTGGACATTCCATTAAACCTGCACCTCTCCAACCTATACCTGCTGATGGAGAACCTTTTGCAGATTTAATTATAGATTGTGTAGGTCCACTACCTAGGTCAAAGTCTGGAAATCAATATTTATTTACGATTATGGATAAAGTAACCAGATATCCTGAAGCAATTCCCATGCGTAGTATTAATACTAAAGCTATTCTCAAAGCTTTAACCAAATTCATTTCTTAATTTGGCATTCCTAAAACTATTCAAAGTGATCAAGGTACTAATTTTACTGCCAAAGCATTTAGGGAAGTATTAACTAGGTTAGGGATAATCCACAACTTATCCACTGCCTATCATCCTCAGTCCCAAGGCGCCTTGGAAAGATTCCATCAGACGTTAAAAACCATGATGAGAACTTTTTGCATGCACTTTCCTACAGACTGGGATGAATCACTACCTTTGTTGCTGTTCTCAGTATGAGAGACGGTGCAAGAGTCTACAGGGTATAGTCCATTTGAGCTGATTTTTGGGCACAATGTACGAGGTCCTCTTCGGGTGCTCAAAGAAGGATGGATGGGAGAAGACGTTAGCTCAACACTCTACAACCCGTCTTCAAGGTTGCAGGTGGCACGTCAGTTAGCCAAGGCTAACCTAAAGACAGCTCAAAGTAAGATGAAACAGGGGTATGACAGAAGTGCACAATTCTGCTCCTTCCATCCAGGAGACAAGGTGTTGGTGCAGGAACCTATACCTGGCCACACCTTGAAAGCTAGATTTACGGGACCTATGCAGATTGTAAGTAGATTATCTGATGTAAATTATGTGGTAGCTCCCATTGATAAGACCTCAAAAACTAAAACTTACCACATTAATCAATTAAAATATTTCCATACACCAGATAAAGTCCCAGTAATGACTCTGTCCTCTACCTCTGAGGACGACTCTGATTCTTTGCACTCTGTCTCTGAAATTAACATTAAACTTTCAAATTCTGTCCTTCTCAAGGATCCTAGCCCTTTAATGGAAGGACTATCTGAAACGCAAGCAACAAATTTAACTGAGCTTCTACAGTCATATCTTAATATTTTTTTTGGATGTGCCGAAAAAATGTACGTTAGGTTATCATGATGTAGATGTGGGAAATTCTAAACCAATTAAACTCTCCCCCTACAGAGCTAATCCTGAAAAGCAAAGGTTACTTCAGCAGGAAGTAGAATTTTTGTTAAAGCATGGTTTAGTGGAGGAGTCATCTAGTCCATGGGCTTCACCGTGCATCCTTGTGAAGAAGGCTGATGGAGGGTTTCGTATGTGTACAGACTACCGTAAGGTGAATGAGGTCACAATTACAGATACTTACCCTCTTCCTCGTCTGGATGACGTAATTGACTTTGTGGGTAAGGCTACTTTTGTGTCCAAGTTAGATCTCCTTAAAGGTTACTATCAGGTACCTTTGACAGATAAGGCGAAGGAAATCTCTGCCTTCGTAATTCCAGGAGGTCATTATCAATACACAGTTACCCCCTTTGGAATGAAAAATTCCCCCTCTTCATTCCAGAAACTTATCCATCAGGCTATTAAAGGACTTGAAGGCACGGCAGCATACCTAGATGATATTGTTGTGGTGTCTGATACTTGGGATCAACACCTACTTAGACTTAAGGCTCTTTTTGAGACCTTTAAGAGTTCCCATTTAACAGTTAATTTATCTAAATCTTCCTTTTTTAGGCCTAGGTCACTTTTCTAGGCCATGAAGTAGGTAGTGGTAAAGTTGCACCTAAACTTGCTAAAGTTCTTGCTATTAAAGATTATCCAATTCCTCATGATAAGAAATCTCTTCAACGTTTCCTAGGCATGATAGGATTTTACAGAAGATTCTGTAAGAATTTCTCAGATATTGTAGCCCCTCTTACCTCTCTTACCAGTCACAAAGTTCCCTTTAATTGGACCCCAGATTGTCAAACTTCTTTTGACAAAGCAAAAAGAATATTGTGTACTGCACCCATTCTCTCGTCTCCAGACTTCTCCAAACCTTTTTCATTACAGGTTGATGCTTGTGAGTCTGGGGTTGGGGCAGTACTATTAAAAAACGAGAATGAGAAGTTGCAGCCTGTAGCATACTTGTCAGCCAAGCTCCAGCCACAGCCACCCTCGCGCTGGTACTGGCTTTGGAACATTTCGATGTTTATGTGGGTCAGACATCGCAGGTGGTCACAGTCTACAGTGATCACAATCCTCTAGTATATCTCCAAGCCATGAAGAACCACAACACAAGGTTCATGCGCTGGACGCTAAGACTGCAACCATACTCACTCAGAATTAAATACATTGCCGGCAAAAAAAAATGTGTTGGCGGACTCTTTATCTAGAGTCTAATACTTTTATTTATTTAGGCTAGGATGTTATATTATTTGTGTTAACCCCTTTTCACGCTCTTTGTTTTTTATCCCCTGGTGTGGGGTTTTTTTTTAGTGAGGGGATGCGGGCTACCGTCCACCTGTATCTTGGACCTATGCTAGCCTGACTGACTGCTGTCTCACTCTGAGTTTAGGGTTTGGCTTTTAGTCACGAGACAAGCTGAGCTCTATCTAAGAGTTCGATGGTGGAGAGGAAAGGCGGTCCCATTATTTTGTGCCATAGCGGCACGGTTACCACTGGGAGGTGGCAGCCTAATCCTGAGCCTTCTCGGGGTGGGGGTGTGGAATGCAAAGAGTACGTAACCTTTATTCGGCGCATGTACACACCCTTATTTACAGGCTATCTCCCCCAACCAGCGAACCAGGTTGCTAAGAGTTGATGATGGGGCCCCGTCGTTCAACTAGTGACCAGGTTCTAGCCAATAAGAAGATGGTTTTGGCAATCACAGAGGTTATGTGGGTACCACTCTCCTGTCTGCCCTTGTCATTCCCATTCTAGAGCTGGTTGAAGCACGGTCTGCTATCTTGTGGCTTCTATTTCTGCCTTGCTTACCGTGGAGTGCACTATACTTATCACTGTACATAGTGTACATATTGCTGTTCTAAATTGGTGAAGGATAATATAAGTCTAAACTCTTTCTGCTGTGTTCATTTTGGTCCTATTACACCCGGGATAACAGGCCATTTGGAATCCTGGGTTGTAATAAATATGGAGACCAGAACTGAGCTGCATAATCTAGGTGAGGCCTTACTAATGATGTATAAAGCTGCGGTATAACCTCTGGACTTCTGTTGCTTACACTTCTTGATATAAATCCCAATAATCTATTTGCCCTATTACGTACGCTTAGGAACTGCTGTCTTGGTTTAAGGTTGCTGCTCACCATAACCCCCAAGTCCTTTTCACAATCTGTATGGCTAAGTTCTACATAATTTAACTTACAAGTGCTAGGGTTATGGACACTCCCGAGCTTCAGAACCTTGCATTTATCTACATTGAACTGCATCTGCCACCTTTCTGACCAGGTATTGAGTTTATCTAAATCCTCCTGAAGCTCCCTGATATCTACGTTTGAATCAATTATCCTACCTATCTTTGTGTCATCGGCGAATTTGCTCATTTCACAAGTAATTCCCTCATCAAGATCATTGATATATATACTGATATATATATACAAAGAGACGCTCCATTATGGCCACTGGCTATCTCTTGTCTAATATTTCTATTTTCTTTGTTAATTCTAAGACTTAAATGCTTATACCTTTTCTTGCCACTTTCAGGAACACTTGTATGCGCTCTGGGTGCCATGATTGCTTGACATATTTAATATATGGCAAGAAAAAGATATAAACTCCTAGCAGAGGATGGTACCTATCCCACAGGTGACGTGCTCAAAATTTTTCCCCTCCCGTGAATTGTGTTCAAGTTAATTTTACGAAGTGTTATACAAAAATGTGCCACAATTCTTCAATCGTGCTATAACCAAAATTCTTCAATCGTGCTATAACCAAAATTCTTCAATCGTGCTATAACCAAAATTCTTCAATCGTGCTATAACCAAAATTCTTCAATCGTGCTATAACCAAAATTCTTCAATCGTGCTATAACCAAAACGTACAAGACAAAACCATGTTAAACAACAGTCTACTGTACATAGTCTGAAGGTAAGAAAACTAAACGTACTTTTTAAATAATTTATTAACAAAACTTGAGAAGCCATAGAAGGAAATGTGACAATATAAAATGAAGGTAAACAATGACAAACTAGTAAGGGTGATACTTCAATATACATACATAATATGATAGTCTTCAGATCTATGAGGAACTGTAAGTTGACAATGATAGCAATGTAACATCTTCTACAAGATAACAAATGTAACTTTTAATACTAAAATGCAGTACAGCACACATGTAATGTACCGTACCCTGTAATGTACTGTACCCTGTAATGTACTGTACCTTGTAAATTACTGTACCTTGTAATGTACTGTACCTTGTAACATACTGTACCTTGTAACATACTGTACCTTGTAACATACTGTACCTTGTAATGTACTGTACCTTGTAACATACTGTACCTTGTAATGTACTGTACCTTGTAACATACCGTACCTTGTAACATACTGTACCTTGTAATGTACTGTACCTTCACATACAACAAGCTTTTAATAATCTATTGCAAATTAAGCAATGACTATTCCCAGCCTCTCACGTTGCAAAGGTTGAGAAGCACAAATGTAGGACCAAGCCAGCCCAGTTGAGGCTTGACTATGCACCATGAAGCAATAATTATGCAACTTCTCCAAAGTTACAATCTACAGGTAAACAATTTCTACACTCATCGATGGAAAAAAAAATTCTTGTTACAACACGAGGTCTCCTTTAATAACGGGTAAAAATATAAATTCTAGATCAAGATTTTCATGATCTTCAAGAGATCCCATTTTATTAAATTTATAATAAATACAGTTTTTCAACATTTTTACATAAGCACTTCCCACATATACTGCAAAGAGCATATAATGTGTGATAAAAGGACACATGCAAATACAGTGGACCCCCGCTTAACGATCACCTCCCAAGGCGACCAATTATGTAAGTGTATTTATGTAAGTGCGTTTGTACGTGTATGTTTGGGGGTCTGAAATGGACTAATCTACTTCACAATATTCCTTATGGGAACAAATTCGGTCAGTACTGGCACCTGAACATACTTCTGGAGTGAAAAAATATCGTTAACCGGGGGTCCACTGTACTGTGACACTTTACTGTGGAAACTTCTTGCTCTCCAGAAGCTGTTATAACATGACAAAGTTTCTGGAGAGCGAAACGTTGCCACAATAAAATGTCACATTAGTTGCACTTGTGTCCTTTTATCTAACACAGTCGGTAATTCTACTTACATTATCACAAAGAACACAATGGTTCAAACTATGTATGGGAAGTGCTGACAATTTGTCTGTAGCCATATGTTACTCTCTCATGTAATTTGGTCACTGGTGGTTAAGCATAGGTAAATACTGAGTAAATGAAGTAACCTAATCTAAAAACCCTACTGCTCAATTTTTTTTGTATCAGCTGAGATCATGCAGAAACTGACATACTGTAATGAGGTGGAAAACAAACTTGTTATTTAAGGCTCACAAAATCGTAATAACACTACTGTAAACAAACCACGGTACGGGTGAGTTGGAACCCATGGTGAGTTACTTGCCATGGGTTCAAACACCACCTGTACCGTAGTTTGCTATTTAGAGAGATAAAACAAGCAAAACCTTAGCTAACACCTGTCCGACTGTAAATAAAGCTGGCTTGTAAACTGTTACATGTGTATTCTTGAACATTTCCTATGTTGCATGTTAAATTTTGATTGCAATTACCAAAAATGTGGTCCCAAAATCTAACTCAATTTCTGAATCTACAAAATAATGAGCAAATGTTGTGAATGACCAACAGCCTGACTGATGAAAGACGAAGCCATGCAGGTGAGGGACTGGCATTCCACCAATCCTTATTCTGAATGATCCACATAGGTTTACTGCATCACATAATAATAAGAATAATGTGACTGTAGATACAAGTGGTGAAAATACTGCAACGATTCAGAATTACTGTTGGTAAATTAGACATATGTACAACACTTGGGTATCTTCATTGTGGATATGTTTCATAACTTTTGCGAAATATTTCCACAACAAATACGTATACCCAAGCATTGCACAAGTGTCTAATTTATCAATTTATTGGTCATCTGAACCATTTATCAAGAGAAATACTGCATCTAGTATGAGCTATATTAACACAGAAAAAGGTTAACTCAGAGACGTATATAGTACAACTTTAAAAAATATACAAAATAAACAGTTTTTTCCACTATGGTCCCTTAATTACATGAATCTCCTCTTGCTATTGTTAGGTATGGAAACACAGTGTTGGATGCCACTAGTATTACTGACATTTTAATGGTAGCAAAAGAAAACAACTTTCAACATAAGCAGTGCTACTTCTAACTTATCACAGTTAATATAGTGGAAGTATTCTTAGATCCATATTCAATGGCACTTACATATAAAACAACCAATGTGAGCAAGATCTTATAATGCAAACATTTCACACTGAGCACTAAGTACTTTATTTCTACAATAAACATCACTATTGCTTTGAATTTCCTTCTCAAAACTAGCACTGTATACAGTGGAACCTCTAATATATAAATATATTCAGTCAATAATAAGTCAAACTAACACATTACTTAATGTGTTCAAGAGACTGACTGACTGAATGACTTACAATACTATCTACCTGTGACCAGTTTCCTGTCTCTCTCAAATCCTGTGGAGTGACCTGGGGCCAGACCTCCCTATATATGGACTACTATCAACGTGTGACCAGTTTTCAGAGTTTTTCTACTCCTGTGGAGTGACCTGGGGCCAGACCTCCCTATATATGGACTACTATCAACGTGTGACCAGTTTTCAGAGTTTTTCTACTGCTGTGGAGTGACCTGGGGTCAGACCTCCCTATATATGGACTACTATCAACGTGTGACCAGTTTTCAGAGTTTTTCTACTCCTGTGGAGTGGCCTGGGGCCAGACCTCCCTATATATGGACTACTATCAACGTGTGACCAGTTTTCAGAGTTTTTCTACTGCTGTGGAGTGACCTGGGGCCAGACCTCCCTATATATGGACTACTATCAACGTGTGACCAGTTTTCAGAGTTTTTCTACTCCTGTGGAGTGGCCTGAGGTTAGACCTCCTTATATACTGTATACGGTAAATAGCACAAAGTTTTATAAACAACCATCATCATGAGACTAGCAGCACTCTGCAAATATCTTGTATTCAACACAAATGTAATTCCAGCAGGAATATATTTTCCTTGCATACTTGTTTTCTAATAATAATAATAATAATAATAATAATACTGTATGGGGAAGCGGAGAAGAATCCTTTCATTGTAAGTCGTGTGTGTCATGAAAGGCGACTAAAATGTCGGGAGAAAGGGGCTAGTAACCCCTTCTCCTGTATACATTACTAAACGTAAAATAGAGAAGAATTTTTGATTCTTCTTTTATTGGGTCACCCTGCCATGGTGAGAGATGGTCAATGTGTTAAAATATAATAATAATAATAATAATAATAATAATAATAAACAATAATACACATTTCTACTGCAATTTAACTGACATCAGTCAACTAAGAACCACATTATCTATTTTAACTAACTGAGCAACATCAGCAAGTGTAAGGAGACTTACTTACCTTAACCGAGAACTGAACTTGGGATGTTTTTGTTATTTACCGAACACTAAGTACTACGTACAAAGCTACAAATTGGTCTTTGGGTGGGAAGAGAGAAGATAACAATACAGTGACACCTGTATACAGGTGCTGAGCTGAGGAAGGTTGAGCATGAACAAAGTTAATGGAGGATGAACACAGTTGGTGGAGGATGAACACAGTTGGTAAATGATGAACATGGCTGGAGAAGGATGAACACAATTGGTGAAGGATGAACATAGTGTTACTATACTCTTGGTAAAACATTAAATCAGGTGTCATGCAGCACCTGGGAAGTAATAAGATTTGATTCTATTAACCCTTTGGGGGTCGACAGGCCCTCTCCGAGACTTGTTCTCAGGGGCGGCCAAATTTCAAAAAAAAAAATTATTATTTTTTCTTATGAAAAGATAGATTGATGGAAAACTTACGGAATTATGCTCTTGCAAAGTTAGCGGTCTCGACGATGTTTACGCATCGGCGATTTTGCTCACTTTGAGCCCTATTTTCGGCCAATTCTTGTGTACTAGTCGACAAGAACTCCATTTTTTCTATTGAATGAATACAAGAAACCACCCATTTACTTACTTCAACTATCCAATACAGTGGTCAGAATTTAGCAATTTTGCCAATTTCACACAAATTTCAAAAGATGCCAATTTCCAAATAGGGTCCAGAATAAACAAGAAAGACATTCCTGGCACTAAAATAACAAGTTCTCTGTTCGTTAGTCACATCCCCAGGCCCCTCTTATATTTCTTTGGCTTTCCACTTTCAATTTTTATTCTTACAAAAAATAGAAGATTTACTGTCATGCAGACTACTGCATTAGTGTAGATATGGTATAAATAATATCAGCGCACTTGTGAAAGAATATTAGACTCGCCAGTTGACGTGTATTGGACGCTTGGCATGATTTGTTTACTTTTGAACTTTGGTAAAAATCGAACATTTCTCCTACTTTGAGCTCAATTTCAAGGTACTTTTCATTGTAAAACCAGTCAAAATCATCTCAATTTCTGTAATATGTCTTCCATTCTATAAAATGAGACCAAGAAAACTAGAATACAACAATACATACCATACGAAAATACAGTGCAAAGTCGCTGTTTTATTCCAAAAACATGGTCAAAGTTTTTTTTTCTCATTATGCACTGTGTGCTGCAGGATTTTTTTATACTGTGCACACTGACCACATAGACCCATTCTTTCATATGTATCCCTACAGCTTTCTCCCACTAGATTTGAGGGCGCTAGAATTTAGGCGTACTAGTACGTCAAAAACCCTGGGTCATAAGCCGTACTAGTACGGCCGAAACCCTCAAAAGGTTAAGGAAGGGAAGCTTAACTTTCTTGAAACAAGAACTTTTCACCAGCATCAACACATCTTTCCTTCTATAAGGAAGAGAACAGATGTGAGAAGACCAGGACAAGATGTAATAATATTTTTACCTTTGACAACTTTCATGTACAGGAAGGTCCCGCATATACAGCACCTCTTTTTGGTATTCCATGGTTTTGTTGGCTTTCAATTAAGCCATTGTTCCACCTACCAGTGACAATCATCAGAAGGTGGAACACAGCTTGATCCTGTAGCTGGATCGCTAGCACACTCAGCTCACACACTGAGGTCCAGAGTTCAAATCTCCTCCAATACGGCTGGAAACTATTAGGGATGTGTTTCCATAAGACACCTGCTGTCCCTGTTCACGCATCAGTATAAAATGGGTACCTGGGTGTTAGTGGACTGGTCTGAGTTGCACCCTGGGACAAAACTGACTTAATTTGCCCAAAATACTCTGCATAACAAGTGGCTTTCTATATAGTAGCATGTCACTTATGTCACCTATGGTCTGCATACCTTGTACATGTCTCACAAAATCGTAATGACACGATTGCAAACAAACCATACCATGGGCGGGATTTGAACCCACGGTCAGAGAGTCTCTAAACTTCAGACAGTCGCATTAGTCACTGGACCAGCTAGCCACAATTGTGGCTAGCTGGTCCAGTGGCTAACGCGACGGTCTGGAGTTTTAAGACTCTCTGACCGCGGGTTCAAATCCTGCCCGTGGTATGGCTTGTACATGTAGTAAATAAAGATATATAATATAATGAGCTATAGCTCAATTTGAAGCCAACAAAGATGTGGAACACCGAAAAAAAGGTGTTGTATATGTGTGACTGTCCTGTATGTGGGTGCCAGATAAATCATCACAGATCACCCTTGTATATGTATAATAATATGTACTTCAATGAGCTTTATTCACTTTTTGAAAGAATATAATCCAGCACAAACATCTGTAAATTTCTAATTAGTTTTAATTATTATAATAAGAAAGAAGTGCTAAACCACAAGGGTTTAATTAGTTTTAAGCTAGTTTTACATGGCCCAAAATGTTCTGTATAATCTG
The DNA here is from genome assembly GCF_038502225.1 of Cherax quadricarinatus. NCBI lineage: Eukaryota > Metazoa > Arthropoda > Malacostraca > Decapoda > Parastacidae > Cherax > Cherax quadricarinatus. The sequence goes on from NC_091387.1 coordinate 9,028,466, forward strand.
GGACTTTCCAATAAGTCTGTAAAACTTTTTTTTTTAAGACACTGGCTGTCTGCCATTAAAGCAGTGTGACCCGAAAAAGAAGAAACACTTCCATAAAGTTTTTTTTTACGTTTAGTAATTTATACAGAAGGGGTTACTAGCCCCTTGCTCCAAGTATTTAGTAATTTATACAGAAGGGGTTACTAGCCCCTTGCTCCAAGTATTTAGTAATTTATACAGAAGGGGTTACTAGCCCCTTGCTCCAAGTATTTAGTAATTTATACAGAAGGGGTTACTAGCCCCTTGCTCCAAGTATTTAGTAATTTATACAGAAGGGGTTACTAGCCCCTTGCTCCAAGTATTTAGTAATTTATACAGAAGGGATTAATAGCACCTTGCTCCTGCCATTTAGTAATTTATACATTTATACAGAAGGGGTTACTAGTACCTTGCTCCTGCCATTTAGTAATTTATACATTTATACAGAAGGGGTTACTAGCACCTTGCTCCTGCCATTTAGTAATTTATACATTTATACAGGAGAAGGGGTTACACTCATGGTTTGTGGAGGAACAATTCTTCTCCAATTCCCCTCTATAAACGTGTTAATTTTATTATTATTTATAATTATTATCACACTAGCCGATTCCCACCAAGGCAGGGTGGCCCGAAAAAGAAAAACTTTCACCATCATTCACTCCATCAGTCTTGCCAGAAGGGTGCTTTACACTACAGTTTTTAAACTGCAACATTAACACCCCTCCTTCAGAGTGCAGGCACTGTACTTCCCATCTCCAGGACTCAAGTCCGGCCTGCCGGTTTCCCTGAACCCCTTCATAAATGTTACTTTGCTCACACTCCAACAGCACGTCAAGTATTAAAAACCATTTGTCTCCATTCACTCCTATCAAACACGCTCACACATGCCTGCTGGAAGTCCAAGCCCCTCGCACACAAAACCTCCTTTACCCCCTCCCTCCAACCTTTCCTAGGCCGACCCCTACCCCGCCTTCCTTCCACTACAGACTGATACACTCTTGAAGTTATTCTGTTTCGCTCCATTCTCTCCACATGTCCGAACCACCTCAACAACCCTTCCTCAGCCCTCTAGACAACATTTTTGGTAATCCCGCACCTTCTCCTAACTTCCAAACTACGAATTCTCTGCACTATATTCACACCACACATTGCTCTCAGACATGACATCTCCACTGCCTCCAGCCTTCTCCTCGCTGCAACATTCATCACCCATGCTTCACACCCATATAAGAGCGTTGGTAAAACTATACTCGCATACATTCCCCTCTTTGCCTCCAAGGACAAAGTTCTTTGTCTCCACAGACTCCTAAGTGCACCACTCACCCTTTTCCCCTCATCAATTCTATGATTCACCTCATCTTTCATAGACCCATCCGCTGACACGTCCACTCCCAAATATCTGAATACATTCACCTCCTCCATACTCTCTCCCTCCAATCTGATATCCAATCTTTCATCACCTAATCTTTTTGTTATCCTCATAACCTTACTCTTTCCTGTATTCACTTTCAATTTTCTTCTTTTGCACACCCTACCAAATTCATCCACCAATCTCTGCAACTTCTCTTCAGAATCTCCCAAGAGCACAGTGTCATCAGCAAAGAGCAACTGTTAATTTTATAATATTGATATGCCGAACTTTTTGAAACTATTAATCTAACAGTGTAAATCTAATTTATGACTTTCTTGAAATAATGTGTGCTCTTGAACTGGAATTTCCACTGTATAATGTCAAGTGGACATTTATAATCTAGTTAAGGCTGTGATTGGCCACTGAATGATAAAGTATATTGATGACCCACATTCATTCTAACTTATATGTTTGGGATAAAAAATTACAAAACCTATAAGATAGAAGAGGGTATAGGTATGCTCAGTAAGGCAGTGATGTAAATAATGTGGTGGTAAAACTAATACGACTACTGCCTGTTATAATTACGTACCAATAAACTAGTTGTTTTCTCTTTGGCAAATTTATATTTAAGGAACTTAGATTTTGATTTAGATTCTTTATTTCAGTATGATACAATGTTTGTACAGAGGTGAATGAACTTGGCAAACTACTGCCATCTTCTCAATAAACCACTGTCAAAAATTGACAACCTAAACACACACATCATTATTATTATTATGATTATTATTATTCTTATTATGATTATGATTATGATAATTACACAAACAACCCGCACATAGGAGAATGACACTTATAACATTTCAGTCCAACTTGGACCATTAACTAGTCCTGTGTGACTAGTTAATGGTCAAAGTTGGACTGAAATGTTGTCATAAGTGTCAGTCTCCTACGTGCGGGTTATTTGTGTATTGTTCCAGTCACGGTATTGTGCCTTTTTATTCTTAAATATTTTACTCAAGTGAACTGTTGTACCTATAGGGATCATGTCATGCCTGGGGAATGGGAGGTAATCAGGTTCGATCTAAAGGGAGGGCATGCTCAATTCCTTGGATCAAGAGCCCTCACCATCATTAATGAACCTCCCTTGAGGGGCAGATGAATATACGTACATATAATGAAGTGTCTGAGGTCATCAGTTACATTATATCTATTGAATTTATTACTACATGTATTTTTTTTATTAACAAACAGGCAGTCTCCCACCAAGACAGGGTGACCCGAAAAAGAAGAAACACTTTCATCATTCACTCCATCACTGTCTTGCCAGACACACACCTACACTACAGTTCAAAAACTGCACTCCACTCCTCCCACAGGCACTGTACATCCTGAAACGAGCATATGAGCATTTAACTGACTCATTCCTGGACATTTTCAAAATATCTCTAGGCTGAAGAACTGATTACCTCAAACTCTCTCTATCTTTCTCTGTACAGGACTGAAGAAGCCAGTGGCTGGCAAAATGTATCCACAATAAAGATGCCTAAATGTTGAACAAGTGTCTCATTAATCTACTTGTTGCCTTTCTAAACCCTTTATATAATAATAATAACAACAGTATATAAGAACATAAGAACATAAGAAAGGAGGAACACTGCAGCAGGCCTGTTGGCCCATACTAGGCAGGTCCTTCACAATCCATCCCACTAACAAAATATTTGCCCAACCCAATTTTCAATGCAACCCAAGAAATAAGTTTTGTTGATTCTATTTACTCATTATGCAAGTCTCATTCAAATCCAACCCCTCTCACTCATGTATTTTTGTTTTTTTAACAAGTTGGCCGTCTCCCACCGAGGCAGGGTGACCCACCGAGACAGGGTGACCCACCGAGGCAGGGTGACCCACCGAGGCAGGGTGACCCACCGAGGCAGGGTGACCCACCGAGGCAGGGTGACCCACCGAGGCAGGGTGACCCACCGAGGCAGGGTGACCCACCGAGGCAGGGTGACCCACCGAGGCAGGGTGACCCACAAAGGCAAGGTGACCCACCGAGGCAGGGTGACTCAAAAATTAAGAAAATCCCCAAAAATAAAATACTTTCATCATCATTCAACACTTTCACCTCACTCACACATAATCACTGTTTTTGCAGAGGTGCTCAGAACACAACAGTTTAGAAGCATATACGTATAAAGATACACAACATATCCCTCCAAACTGCCAATATCCCAAACCCCTCCTTTAAAATGCAGGCATTGTACTTCCCATTTCCAGGACTCAAGTCCGGCTATATGAAAATAACTGGTTTCCCTGAATCCTTTCACTAAATATTACCCTGTTCACACTCCAACAGCTCGTCAGGTCCCAAATACCATTCGTCTCCATTCACTCCCATCTAACACGCTCACACACGCTTGCTGGAAGTCCAAGCCCCTCGCCCACAAAACCTCCTTTACCCCCTCCTTCCAACCTTTTCGAGGACGACCCTTACCCCGCCTTCCTTCCCCCTACAGATTTATATGCTCTCCATGTCATTCTACTTTGATCCACTCTCTCTAAATGACCAAACCACCTCTGCCCTCTGACTAATACTTTTATTAACTCCACACCTTCTCCTAATTTCCACACTCCTAATTTTCTGCATAATATTTACACCACACATTGCCCTTAGACAGGACATCTCCACTGCCTCCAACCACCTTCTCGCTGCAGCATTTACACCCCAAGCTTTACACCCATGTAAGAGTGTTGGTACTACTATACTTTCATACATTCCCTTTTTTGCCTCCATAGATAAAGTTTTTTTGTCTCCACATATACCTCAATGCACCACTCGCCTTTTTTCCTTCATCAATTCTATGATTAACCTCATCCTTCATAAATCTAACCTAAATTTGAAACTACCCAATGTTTTAGCTTCAATAATCCTACTAGGCAGACTGTTCCACTCATCAACTACCCTATTACCAAACCAATACTTTCCTATATCATTTTGAAATCCAAACTTATCTAATTTGAATCCATTATTGCGGGTTCTTTCTTGGAGGGACATCTTCAAAACCTTATTTATATCCCCTTTGTTAATATCCATCTTCCACTTATACACTTCGATCATGTCTCCCCTCATTCTTCGTCTTACAAGTAAATGTAGTTTAAGTGTTCAATCGTTCTTCATACGGAAGATTTCTAGCGCTATGTACTAATTTGGTCATTTAATATATGTATCTTTTTTTTTAACAAACCAGTTGTCTCCCTCCAAGGCAGGATAACCCCCCCCCCTCCCCCAAAAAATAAAATGAAGAAATACTTTCACCATTATTCACTCTATCACTATCTTGCCAGAAGGGCACCAATACTACTAGCCCCTTGCTCTCAGCAAGGGGCTAGTATAAGTTACTGAAGTTAAAAAGAGAGATTTTTGTTTTTCTTTCTGGGCCATCCTGCCTTAGTGGGATACGGCTGGTTTGTTGAAGATGATGATTAATGAAAATGCACTAAACCTGTGGGGGTTCTTGGTGACATCTAATTTTTTTCATCCTCTTAACCCTTTGACTGTTTACGTCGTATATGTATGTCTTACGCACCACTGTTTCTGACGTATTTATACACGTAAATTCTAGGGGCTTCAAATCAAGCAGCAGAGAGCTGGTAGGCCCACATGTGAGAGAATGGGTCTGTGGTCAGTGTGCACTACATAAAAAAAATCCTGCAGCATACAGTGCATAATGAGAAAAAAAAACTGACCGTTTTTTTGGATTAAAACGCTGACTTTGAGGTGCATATTCGTATAGTATTTATCGTTGTATTCTCGTTTTCATGGTCTCATGTGATAAAATGGAAAACATACTACAGAAATAGAGATGATTTTCATTACTTTCATGATGAAGACGACCTTGAAATTGAGCTCAGAGTAGTGGAAATGTTCGATATTTACCAATGTTCAGGAGTAAGCAAATTACACCACATGTCCAATACACGTCCAATACACATCAACTAGGGAGTCTAATATTCTATCAGTAGTGCACTGATATTAGTTACACCATTTTTACAATAATGCAGTAGTCTGCATAACAGTAAGTTTTGTATTTCTTTGTATGAATAAAAAATCAAAATAGAAAGCAATAGTAATATAAGAGGGGCCTAGAGATGTGACTGATGAACAGAGGATATGTTATTTTAGTGCCAAGAATGTCTACATTGTTTATTCTGGACTCTGTTTTGAAATTGGCATCTTTTTTAATTTGCATGAAACTGTCCAAATTGCCAATTTCTTACCACTTTATTGGGTAGTTCAAATTGGTAAATGGGTGGTTTCTTGTACTTAACTGATAGAAAAAATGGAGTTCTAAAGAAATAGCTATGAGTTTGGTCAACTGGGAAAACGGAATTGGCCAAAAACAGGGCTCAAAGTCGGCGAAATTGCCAATGCGTATATGTCACCAAGACCGCTAACTTCGCGGGAGTGTAATTCCGTGAGTTTTCGACCAAATTTCGTACTTCTGGTGTCATTACCATCGGGAAAAGATTCTCTATCATTTCATAAGAAAAAATAATTTTTTTTTTTCCAAAACTTTTGCGACATAGAATGACAATTTCAGAAAGGGGCTTGCAACAGTCAAAGGGTTAAAAGTCGATATTAATTTTAAGACCTAACTCTTTCTCGCTTAACCATTGTGTGTATATTCTGTGTATATTACCGCTTGTATATTATCAGCATGTTGATTACTGAATTAAGAGCTTCATTACTGCATTTTGTTACCAAACTATGAACACCTGGGGCAGGAGGTGTGACTCGACCCCTGCAACCACGTATAGGTGAGTACTCATTGCTGATTAGAATTTCAATATTACAAACTAAGTCATAATAACTTAAAGTGCTAGTTGAAAACTACATGGATTGTTTTTTATCTCTTACGTAAGGCATAAGAAGCTAAAACAACTTTTAACAATAGAGTCAGATGTTAGACTTGTATGTACTGTATTCACCTACATGTAGTTGCAGGGATTGAGCCACAGCTCCTGGTCCTCCCCCTTTGCTTTATTGTATCTCTTCTTAAAGCTACGTATGGATTCTGCATCTACTACAACACTCTCCAGATTATTCCCCTTCCTGACAACTCTATAACTGAAGAAATACTTCCTAACATCCTTGCGATTCATCTGAGTTTTCAACTTCCGGTTGTGCCCTCTTGTTCCTGTGTTCCATCTCTGAAACATTCTGTTCCTGTTATAAGATAAGATAAGATAAGATAAGATTTCGTTCGGATTTTTAACCCCGGAGGATTAGCCACCCAGGATAACCCAAGAAAGTCAGTGCGTCATCGAGGACTGTCTAACTTATTTCCATTGGGGTCCTTAATCTTATCCCCCAGGATGCGACCCACACCAGTCGACTAACACCCAGGTACCTATTTGCTGCTAGGTGAACAGGACAACAGGTGTAAGGAAACGTGTCGAAATGTTTCCACCCACCGGGAATCGAACCCGGGCCCTCCGTGTGTGAAGCGGGAGCTTTAGCCACCAGGCCACCTATCATGTCCCCCCCCATTCCTCCAGTGTCGTCAGGTCGAGTTCCTCTCCTCGTAGGACATATCCTGTAGTTCTGGGACTAGTCTTGTTGCAAACTTTTGCACTTTCTCCAGTTTCATGATGCTCTTGACCAAGTGTGGGTTCCATACTGGTCTTCCATACTCCAGTATGGACCTGATTTACACGGTGTACAGTGTCGGGAATGACTCCTTACTTAGACGCCAAAATGCTTTTCTCAGGTTTGGCAGGCGCCCATATGCTGCAGCAGTTATTTGGTTGGTGTGTGCCTCAGATGTGCTTGGTATTATACTCACCCCAAGATCCCTTTCCTTGAGTGAGGTTTGCAGCCTTTGATCCCTAGCTTGGACTCTGTCTGCAGTCCTCTCTCACTTTCCCCAATCTTCATACCTTTGCACTTGGTAGGATTAAACTCCAATAGCCATTTGTTGGACCAGGCTTGCATGCTGTCCAGATCCTTTTGTAGTGTTTTCTGGTCCTCGTCCACTTGTATTCTCTTCTTTAGTTTCACGTCATCTGCAAACTGTGTCTATGTAGTTACCTGGGTACAGTGTATCTCACCATCTAAGACAACACTTTTAGAAATGTGTATCATGTATCTCACCATCTAAGACAATTTCTGACCTGTATGTACTTACCTAGTCACCTAAGACAACTTCTGACCTGTGTGTACTGACCTAGACATGTAAGACATCTGACCTGTATCAACCTAGTCACCTAAGACAATATCTGACCTGTATCAACCTAGTCACCCAAGACAATATCTGATCTGTATCAACCTAGTCACCTAAGACAACATCTGACCTGTATCAACCTAGTCACCTAAGACAACATCTGACCTGTATCAACCTAGTCACCTAAGACAACATCTGATCTGTATCAACCTAGTCACCTAAGACAATGTCTGACCTGTATGTATCAACCTAGTCACCTAAGACAATGTCTGACCTGTATCAACCTAGTCACCTAAGACAACATCTGACCTGTATGTATCAACCTAGTCAGCTACGACAACAATGAGGATAAATGAACTTTGTTATTAGTTAAGTGGTCAGTAATAGAGGTTCCACTAACTACCCTTGTCAAATTTTGGAGTTGAACATTACCCACAATTCAACTTGGCTCTTAATTTATCAAAGCCTAAGTATATTATTGATAAGTAATATTATTTGTCACTTCACAACAATTATATGTACATATATTATTGTTTCTACCATTAACACTGATTTTATTTAATAAAATTAATATTTAGATAAGAATTGCACCAGTTTTTTAAGAGCTTTAATAAGCTCTACTGATAATTACATTGGTATGGAACCAGTTAACAATAATACAGTTAATTAACATTCAGCAAAGTTGAAGACCAAGATATTTGGGTAATATTTGGGAATCGTTTTCCATAATAAAGATTCCCAAATGTTGCCCAAGTGTCTCATTCTTCAGCCTTTTGGTTTTCTAAACCATTTACATTATCCAGTTATTTTACACAGCAGATTGCCTACAATGACAGTCTTGTACAGGAGGGTCCCACATATACAGCGCCTATTTTCGGTGTTCCATGTTTTTGTTGGCTTTCAATTGAGTCATTGTTCCACTTGTAACTATCACTGGTAGGTGGAACAAAATGAACAATGGCTCGGTTTGAAAGCCAACAAAAACGTGGAACACCGAAAATAGGCGCTGTATATGTGGGGCCCTCCTGTGTAGGTTTAGTCTGATAATATACCACAAATCACTATGAAGAGCCCGAGTTGGCCAATTATATTTCTACCAGACTAATTGGCAGCACTAACAACAATTTACTAAAGCAATCTGACACCGATGATGATCACAGTTTTTAGTGGAATGAATTGCTTAATAAATTATTAGATGGACTAACCAGGTTTGAACACGGAAAGATGTGTGTGACCACAATTAGTAGAATACGTTGATGTTCGAAGCTTGTCTACACTAATGCACGTGGAGTATATTTAGACCTAAACATATTATCACTATCAGTCATATATGACACTGCATGAAACAGTGTTACAGTAATACTTCAAAATATACAAGTCAGAATCTGGTTTAACATTAAACTGAGATGTTTCACATACAATTCGTTTGTCACCAAAGACATACAATTCATGTCACCAAAGGCATACAATTTATGTGTCACCAAAGACATACAATTCATGTGTGACCAAAGACACCTCTCAGATGATACAATTAAGGTCTCAAAGGACACTTCTCAGACAATGTGTCACAAATGAGGACACCTGTGACAGTGTCACAAATACAAACATCTTTGACAATATGTGTCACAAATAAGGTCACCTTTTAGAATGTGTCACCAGTAAGGTCAGCTCACCGACACATAACACTACTAATACGTACAGTAAAACAAATTTTTCATCAAATGTCTGAATTTATTAAACTCAATAACAATAAATTTTACTTCTTAAACTTTTTTATGAGGAATATATATATGTATAAGTATGTGTATATATGTATGTATACACAGATGGGGGCCAAGAGCTGAGACTTGACCCCTGCAACTACAGGCGAGTACAGTAAACCCTAGATATAATGGACTTTTAAAATTATGGACAAAATATTCTAGTTAAATTGTACTTTTAGGTCCTATATTTTCAATGTTTATAGTAATAAATCTGTAGTGTGTATACAGTACTATATTAGGTATACAGTCCAGTACTTTTGTGCATTTGTTTTTTTTTTTACAAATTTTAACACTAATCTGATATAATGGACAATTGGACAATCCTTCCCTACTAGTTCCTTATATTGAGGGTTTACTGAATGAGCATTTAGTATATAGTATTTAAAGGAATTAAATATATCACATAATTCACTTTGGTTATACAGTGGACCCCCGCATAACAATTACCTCCGAATGCGACCAATTATGTAAGTGTATTTATGTAAGTGCGTTTGTACGCGTATGTTTGGGGTCTGAAATGGACTAATCTACTTCACAATATTCCTTATGGAAACAAATTCGGTCAGTACTGGCACCTGAACATACTTCTGGAGTGAAAAAATATCGTTAACCGGGGGTCCACTGTATTGTACCTGTTTCCCAGACTACAACAATTTTTGAAAAGGCAGAAGTTGAAGTCTCACTGTAAACAGTTTCACCACTAAATTAATTATGCTTTAAAAATGTCAATTATGATACTGTTTTTAAAAGGAAATTTTGTCTATTTCTCCTTTATTCTAAACAATAACTCAATACTGTACTGCATTTATCATCACTTCGAAAAACTGATCCAGTGCTTAATAACTATGGAACTCTCTGCCAGCTCGAAGGCTGAGGGACTGATTACCCCATCTCTTGTACAGCCTATCCTCACTTAGCGATGTACTCATTTACGGACGCCTTGGACTTATGATGGGCTCTCTGACCAGTATTCATACCTAAATAATGTATATTAGTGCTCATTTCCTCTAATTTGTTTCAGTATACAGTACACCACTGTATAAACATTTAAAAATATACCAGAAATGTTATAAATGGTGTAAAGGTAACATTAAAACAGAACCAAAGATGGTTGACACAAACCCACTACCATTATAGTATGCTCTTTGCTTAGCGACGAATTCATTTATTGACGTGGTCTTAGGAATGAAACTCCGTCGTTAAGTGAGGTGAGGCTGTATATAACTTTGAGAGGTATAAAGACAGATGCTCTATGAAAGCTTCAGATGAGATACATTAGCATCACAGTTGGTGTCACTGACACAATCATATCATCGAATAGCTGCTTGTAAAATCATGCTACTGTATGCTCTGTGGCTGAGTGTTTACCACCTATATGCACAGACTGCTGTTTGAGTCCCCTAGCCCTAGTCCTATAGCTCAACTGCTAGCACAATCAGCTCACACACTGAGGTCTATGGTTTGATCCTTGGTATGGTTGGAAACATTAGGACATGTTTCCTTAAAACACCTGCTGTCGCTGTTCACCTTGCACCTTGTCTTCCCCGCCACCCATGCAGTCTTCCCCACCACCCACACCATCTTCCCCACCACCCATGCCGTCTTCTCCACCATCCACGCTGTCTTCCCCACCACCCACGCTGTCTTCCCCACCACCCACGCTGTCTTCCCCACCGCCCACGCTGCCTTCTCCACCTCCCACGCTGTCTTCTCTTTTCACTATCTGTTCCTGGTGTAAGGCCATGGGATGTACTCCTTTCCCTTGGAATAGCATATGGCCTACTACCAGAATGCACGTAGTCTCGCATAAATTGATGCTTCATTGTCGCTACTGGAATTGTAATCAAGAGCTTGGAGATCACAATCAGTATCACTATCATGACCACTACTCACATCGGAGTCCTGGACACAGGAAAACACGAGTTTCCTATTTCTCTGTAGTACAACTGAATATGAACGAGACAGCTCAGCACCATAGGTAGAAGGTTGATAGTCATCTGGGTTTTCAGAACTATTTCTGGTATCCAGGGCATTGCTCTTGGCCACAAACTCCTTAAAGCAATGAAATTCATCTTCATGACGCTTTTGTCTGTGTTGGAACTATCACTTGGGAGGAGAAGAGACCCAGTTCACTGGGAGTGAGGTATTCCTTACCCCTAGGCATCGTGAACAAGGCGTAGTGAATTGGCACTCCCACAATGCACTGCGGCCTCCCAGATTTTTTTATATGGAGCACACAGACCCATTCTCCCGCCAGATTTGAAGCCGCTAGAATTTTGGCGTAGTATTATGGGACCGACACTGGCTTGCAAGCCGTAATATTGTGGGACTGACAGTGAAAGGGTTAATTTGCAGTCAATGAGTATAACTTTAATATTTTTCCCCTCATTTTGTCTTTCGATCTTTGTCTTGGGGTATACAGGACCACTGACAGCTTACACAATATCAAGCTCTGCCTTCCGGCATCCGGGGAAGAAACCTCAACCAAAGTGGAAGGAAGTTGACTACTTGGGGTATCCGTAATATGTCCCTGATGCACCCTGAGACCAATAAATACTTTTTAGTTCCATTCTTAAATACATTTATTAGGCGAGTTTACTGGTTATCATCCAAGCAGATACCTTTAGGAACTCATCAACAATACTGATGAGAACAACTGGATCTTGATTCGAGATGATACAAGATAAGCCATCTGCAAACACGACTGGTTTAAGTTCCTGGAAGGTATTATGTAGGTTACTGATGTCAGAGAGAAATAACAGGGGCCTAGGATGCTGCCCCGTGGCAGTCCTATTCATATTATTTGTTTGGTTTTACCAAATTTACCCGTTTGCATAATACAGTTGTTTGGATTTCTATCTTAGCTCGGAGGGAACTGATAGACAGTACATCTTTTTTTTCTAATCTGTAGTTATTTATAGCTATACTTTTTTTTGACAATGGATCTGAGAATGGTGTATTAGTTAACCATGAGCTGTTCAGCCTCTGTGCTGTGACCTGCTTGGTTTTGAAGGTACAAACATTATTTATGATGAATTGAACACATTTGCAACATTTGGGAATCTTTACTTGTAGAGGTTTTGCTATCCAGTGACTTTATCAATACATAACACGGGCATAATAGGAAGACTGTAGAAATATGTACAGCAGATGGTGGAGGATAAAGTAATCAGCTCCTCAGCCTATGAGTAGATGCTGAGCTCCTGCATAGAAGCATGATTGACAAATACGCAACAGGGAGTTTGCATAAATAGGAAGAAAGAGTGAGAATGTGTCACAAGTGGTGTTCCACAGGAGTCAGTGATGAGCCCTTTGTTGTCTGCAATATACATAAACAACATAAGTGAGGGAATAAGCAGACACACAAGGAAGCTTGCCAATAACACTAAAAAAAGGCCGTCAGATTAATTCTGACGAAGACACTAGAGCGTTATAGGAAGATCTGGATAGGTTGATGCAGTGGTTGGAGAAATGGCAGATGCAGTTTAATACATAGACAAATGTAAAGTTCTAATCCTTTGAAAAGAAAATAACCATTGCACTTATAAACCTACAGATTTCAATCATTTTGAATGCAAAAAAGATTTAGGAGTTTTGGGTAGCAGTAATCAAAAGCCAACACAATGGTGCACAAGTGTTCTCAGTAAAGCTAATAGAATTCTTGGCTTCATATCAAGAAGTATAAATAACAGGAGTCCTCAGGTTATACTTCAACTCTATATATTATTAGTTAGGCTTCATTTAGATTATGCTGAGCATTTCTGATCATCTGACAGTATCACAGAATGGACATAAATGTGTTGGAAAATATACAGAGATGGATGACAAAGTTGATCCCATGTATCAGAAATCCTTCCTATGAGGACAGACTAAGGGCACTAAATCTGCTCTAACACAGGACTGGCAGCAATGGCATCAAGCTAGAAAAATTTAGATTTAGAAAGGATATAGGAAAGCATTAGTTTAGTAACAGAGATGTGGATGATTGGAACAAACTCCTAAGTAGCATCACTGAAGCAAAAACTTTGTGTGGTTTGAAAAATAGGTTAGACAAGTACATGAGCGGGTGTGGGTGGGTGTGACTTGAACTTGCCAAGCATCAATCAGTAGGCCTGCTGCAGTGCTCCTACTTTCTTATGTTCTTATTTTCTGGGCCACCCTACTTTAGTGGGAGATAGTCAATGCATATAAAAAAAAAAAGACTCATGGCTAGTAATTATAATTTAGGTACAGCTATAACTCGATTAGTGTGAATAATGAATCCCATTGAGTGGTTGCATTAACCCTTTGACTGTCGCGGCCGTATATATACGTCTTACGAGGTACCGTGTTTGACGCATATATACTCAAATTCTAGCGGCTTCAAATCAAGGAGGATAAAGCTGGTAGGCCCACATGCGAGAGAATGGGTCTGTGTGGTCAACGTGCACCATATAAAAAAAATCCCGGAGCACGCAGTGCATAATGAGAAAAAAAAAACTCCGACCGTTTTTTTTAATTAAAATGCCGACTTTGTGGTCTATTTTCGTAAAGTATTTATGGTTGTATTCTTGTTTTCTTGGTCTCATTTGATAGAATAGAAAATATATTATAGAAATAGAGGTAATCTGGATTGATTTTACTATAAAAAGAACCTGGAAATGGAGCTCAAAGTAGGGGAAATGTTTGATTTTTGCCGATGTTCAAAAGTAAATAAATGATGTCATTGTCCAATAAATGTCCAACTAGCCATTCTAATATGCAGTCATGAATGGGTTGACATTATTTATACAATTATTACAGTATTGCAGTAGTCTGCATAATAGTAAATCATCTATTTTTTTGTTTGAATAAAAATTCAAAATAGAAAGCAAGAGTAATATCAGAGTGGCCTGGAGACATGACTGATGAACAAAGAAAATGTTATTTTAGAGCCAGGAATGTCTGCATTGTTCATTCTGGACCTTATTTTGAAACTGTCATATTTTTTAATTTTCGTGAAATTGGCCAAATTGCAAATTTCTGACCACATTATTGGGTAGTTGAAATTGGTAAATGGGCAGTTTCTTGTACTCAATTGATAGAAAAAACGGAGTTCTAAAGAAATAGCTATGAATTTGGTTGACTGACACAATGGAATTAGCCGAAAATAGGGCTCAAAGTGGGCGAAATAGCTGATTTGTAAATATCACCGAGGTCGCTAACTTCGCGAGAGCATAATTCCGTCAGTTTTCCATCAAATTTAATTTTTTGGTATCATTACAATCAGAAGAATATTCTCTATCATTTCATAAGAAGAAATAATTTTTTTTTTTTAACCCTTTCAGGGTCCGTCCCGTAGATCTACGGCTGGTCGGTGAGTGTCCAAACCGTAGATCTACGCCAAAATTCTAGCGCCGTCAAATTTAGCGCGAAAGCGCTCATAGGCCTACATATGAGAGAATGGGTCTGCGCGGTGGGTGTGCGCCGTAAACAAAAAATCTAGGCGCCTGCATAGCATTGTGGGAACGCCGGCTCAGTCACCCTTGTTCACCATGTCTCGTCGCAAGTCAGCTCTGACTCCCCGGAAAATTGGGACTCTCCTCTTCCTGTCTGATAGTTCTGACACTGATGGAAGTGGAAATGAAGACGAATTCTACGGCTTTGATGAGTTAGTGACCGAAAATAATGACCAGGATATCGATAATAGTGCAGAAAACCCCGACGATCCTCGACCTTCTACCTCTGGTGTGGGCACTCGTGACTCACGGTCGGTTGTTCCTAAACGTAAGAGAAAACTAATATTTTCCTGTGGCCTGGCCTCTGACTTCAGTAATGACGATGATTCTGACGTGGATTGTGATTTTATTGCGCTCGACGATCATTCGAGTAGTGATAGTGAGGAAACATATTCACCAGTGAAGCGTCGGTATGTGCGCCGCCGCATGCGCTCGGGTAGTGTACCCTATGCTATGCCCAGGGGACGGAGAACATCCCGTAGTACATCCCGGAGTACATCCCGTGGCCCTACACCCGTTTTAGGTAGTGATAGTGAGGATGATGTGGCTACACTTGGCATGGATGGGCCACAGACATCAGTGGATGGTGTTAGTGGGGCTGGTGGTGGTAGTGGCACCGCCATGCGTGACTCGCTGTGCCACGCGGGAACCCACGCTGCTGACTCGTCAGTTCAAGGACAAAGAGGAGCGTCACCCACCAGCCCGCCACAACCACCCGTACAACCAGCCTATGATGTCCAGTATCCACCAGCAAACCGTATCTGGGATTGGCAGCAAAATCCCAATTTTGTTCCCAGCCCTCACCACTTTGATGACTCGCAAATGGAATTCTACCTACCTGTCCCCTTGGAACCACGGCCAATGAACTGGAATTCTTTGAATTATTCTTTGACCAGCCATTGATGGAAACTATTGTCAGGGAAAGTAATAAGTATTTTCAGTACACCATGGCAAATACGATCTTATCACCACAGTCAAGACTACACAGGTGGAAAGAGACGACTGTTGCAGAAATGTATTTGCTTTTTGCAACAATAATGCTTATGCCTCACGTCTATAAGCATAATATAAAAGCATACTGGTCCACAGATCGGCTAATTTGTACCCCATCCTTCAGTGAAATAATATCAGTGAACAGGTTTATCTTACTCTTACGTATGTTGCACTTCTCTGACAAAACCAGGCCTGACAGAAGTGACAGGTTATACAAGATTAGAAATGTTTTCATGTATCTCAAACAAAAGTTCAGGATATACTTTTATCCATTCAAGAATCTTGTAATTGACGAGTCTTTGATTTTGTTCAAAGGTAGACTGTCATTCAAGCAGTATATACCGAGCAAGAGGAACCGCTTTGGTATAAAATTGTTTGTACTCTGTGATTGTGACAGTGGCCTGGTGTTGGATATTGTTGTATACACGGGTAGTAAAACATTGAAAGATACCAAGATGTTATTGGGTATATCAGGTGACGTAGTGAGAAACATGATGGCACCTTATCTTGGTAAGGGCCATACATTATATACCGATAACTGGTACACAAGCCCATTACTCAGTGATTTCATGCGAGTGAACAAGACAGATGTGTGTGGCACAGTGCGTTCTAATCGTAAACATATGCCCAGGCTCAACGCAGGTGTTCGTGGTGATGACGTGCAGGTGTTTACTGCCAATGACATCATGGCATTACGGTGGCATGACAAACGAGATGTCACATTGTTGACAACCATTCACCGTAATGAAATGCAAGACAGTGGCAAAGTTGATCGAGTGACTAATGAACGTATTCGAAAACCAGTGACAGTGATTGATTATACACAAAACATGCGCTTGGTTGACAAGTGTGACATGCAGATTGGTTTTGTTGACTGTGTTCGTAAGAGTTACAAGTGGTACATGAAACTTTTCTTCCATCTCATGGACATTTCAATGCTGAATGCATATAATATGTACCAAATAAAGACTGGTAACAGACCACCGTATGGTGAATTTTGTTTGTCTGTTGTCAGACAACTCATAATGAAGTACCAGGTAACAACACCTGCAAATTCGAATTCATCACAATATACCCAAGCGTTTGAGAAGAGAAGGTGATCATTTCATAATACAGCTTCCTTCAACTCAAAAGAAATTTGCTCAGAAGAGATGCATTGTCTGTGCACAAACAAAACGACGGCAACAAAGACGCAAAGACACTCGGTTTATGTGTGAGGAATGTAAGGTGCCTCTGTGCATGGTGCCTTGTTTCAAGGAGTTCCACAAGCTCCAGCAGTTCTAAAACCATATCCAGTGATTGTAAATATGTAAATATATGATAGAACATTAGTATTATACAATATTTGTGCATGTTTATTGTAATAAACAACAGTGGTAAACAATAATATGATAATAACTTTAGTGCGGTTATTGTGTTCAATACAGTGAGTTTATATATATAAATTATATACAGTATTGGTCTCTCAGGCCCCAAATGTTAGTAGGAATAGAAAAAAATTGGAAAAGAAAAGAAAAAACAACTAAAACAACAAAATAATATAATACGCGTATGTGGAATTCGTCGATGTTGCCGCCACCACATCATTTTCTACAAACTTCTTGGCACTGTATCTCGGTAAGTACTGATCAGATTCTAATTTTTTTTGTTTTATTACCTTCACAAAAATATGCTCTTTAATTCTGTAAGAAAAAATAATTTTTTTTTTTTTCAAAATTTCTTGGACACTGGTGCGTGACTTCAGATTTTGGCCTTGGACCCTGAAAGGGTTAAATTTTGCGACACCAGGAGACACCTCAGGATTGGGGGTTGCAACAGTCAAGGGGTTAATCACACTAATATAATAAAGATTAGTACAATACCTGCACTTTCAAGGAGGGGTTTGCGATATTGGCTGTTTGAAGTGACATCTGAGCTGTCGTATCTGAGTGCCTTCGCACAGACAGTGATTATGTATGAATGATAGTGAAAGTGTTGAATGATGGTGAAAGTGTTGAATGATGGTGAAAGTGTTGAATGATGGTGAAAGTGTTTGTTTTTTTGTTGGGGGGGGGGTTCACCCTGCCTCGGTGGGAGCTGGCCAGCATGTTAAAAAAGAAAATATAAAGATTTATTTCCACACGATACAATGTAGTGATGAGAGACATTTGGTTTTGCATGCAAAAAGCCAATAGAGATGCATAGAATTATGAGCAATTTAATCTTCTTTCTTTCAACAAACCGGCCGTATCCCACCGAGGCAGGGTGGCCCAAAAAGAAAAACGAAAGTTTCTCTTTTTAAATTTAGTAATTTATACAGGAGAAGGGTTACTAGGCCCTTGCTCCCGACATTTTAGTTGACTCTTACAACACGCATGACTTACGGAGGAAGAATTCTGTTCCACTTCCCCGTGGAGATAAGAGGAAATAAACAAGAACAAGAACTAGAAAGGAAACAGAAGAAAACCCAGAGGGGTGTGTATATATATATGCTTGTACATGTATGTGTAGTGGGACCTAAGTGTAAGTAGAAGTAGCAAGACATACCTGAAATCTTGCATGTTTAAGAGACAGAAAAAAGACACAAGCAATCCTACCATCACGTAAAACAGTTACAGGATTCCGTTTTACTCTCACTTGGCAGGACGGTAGTACCTCCCTGGGCGGTTGCTGTCTACCAACAAACTACCTACAATTATTTACTTATCTATATATATATATATCTTTCTTCTTTCAACACACTGGCTGTATCCCACCGAGGCGGGGTGGCCCAAAAGGAAAAACGAAAGTTTCTCCTTTTACATTTAGTAACATATACAGGAGAAGGGGTTACTAGCCCCTTGCTCCCGGCATTTTAGTCGCCTCTTACGACACGCATGGCTTACAGAGGAAGAATTCTGTTCCACTTCCCCATGGAGATAAGAGGAAATAAACAAGAACAAGAATTAGAAAGAAAATAGAAGAAAACCTAGAGGGGTGTGTATATACAGTGGACCCCCGCATAACGATATTAATCCGTTCCTGAGAGCTCATTGTTATGCGAAATTATCGTTATGCGAATGAATTTTCCCCATAAGAAATAATGGAAATCAAATTAATCCGTGCAAGACACCCAAAAGTATGAAAAAAAAAATTTTACCAAATGAAATATACATTTTCCTACACACAAAGAGAAGGATACATGCACAATAGTAGAGTAGTACATGCACAATATATATTGTGCATGTACTACTCTACTAAATGAAGAATAAATGACACTTACCTTTATTGAAGATGCAGCAATGACTGATGAGACACTGTGTCCTGGGAGTGCCTTTTCCTCCTGAGTACTGTAGGTCCTGTTTGGCATTTTCTTCCAGAACAGGCCTTATCACACTGTGTATGCCACTACGATTCTTAAATCTCTCAAACCAACCTTTGCTGGCTTTAAATTCACCAATATGAGCACTAGTTCCAGGCATTTTTCCCTGTTCACCTGGGTGTTAGTCGACTGGTGTGGGTTGCATCCTGGGAGACAAGATTAAGGACCCCAATGGAAATAAGTTACAGTTTTCGATGACACTGACTTTTTTGGGTTATCCTGGGTGGCTAACCCTCTGGGGTTAATTGTTTCTTGGTATTCTCAATAAGCCACACCAACAATAGTGCTACAGCAGCAGCAGCAGCAGCTGACAGTGCTACAGCAGCAGCTGACAGTGCTACAGCAGCAGCAGACGGTGCTACAGCAGCAGCAGACGGTGCTACAGCAGCAGCAGACGGTACTACAGCAGCAGCAGATGGTACTACAGCAGCAGCTGACGGTGGTACAGCAGCAGCAGCAGCAGCTAATGGTGCTACAGCAGCAGCAGCAGCAGCTAATGGTGCTACAGCAGCAGCAGCAGCAGCTGACAGTGCAGCAGCAGCAGCTGACAGTGCTACAGCAGCAGCAGACGGTGCTACAACAGCAGCAGACGGTACTACAGCAGCAGCAGCAGCAGCTGATGGTGCTACAGCAGCAGCAGCAGCAGCAGCTGACGGTGCTACAGCAGCAGCAGCAGCTGACAGTGCTACAGCAGCAGCAGCAGCTGATGGTGCTACAGCAGCAGCAGCAGCACCTGACAGTGCTTCAGCAGCAGCTGACAGTGCTACAGCAGCAGCAGACGGTGCTACAGCAGCAGCAGACGGTGCTACAGCAGCAGCAGACGGTGCTACAGCAGCAGCAGACGGTACTACAGCAGCAGCAGCTGACGGTGGTACAGCAGCAGCAGCAGCTGATGGTGCTACAGCAGCAGCAGCTGACAGTGCTACAGCAGCAGCAGCTTCAGCAGTTGATCATGGTACCACAGTATTTCGATAATATTTCTCACCCTTTTTACCACAGGGTTGGCACTAGAAGCTTTCTTGGGGCCCATGGTCACTTATTTTGCAGATAAAATCACCAAAAACACTGTAATAATACGAAATGTTCCGTTTGTATGCTTGGATGTTACCGCAGAGGCTGGCTTGTAAACATTGCCACCGGCGGAACATGTGAGGCTGGCTCAGGCCGCACATTAGACGCGTCTCGGACGAATAGCGTTGAGCGGGTTTTTTAGTGGTATGCGAGGCAAAATCTTAGCGATAAAATGTATCGGTATGCGGATTTAACGTTATGTGATGCCAATGGTATGCGGGGGGTCCACTGTATATGCTTGTACACGTATGTGTAGTGTGACCTAAGTGTAAGTAGAAGTAGCAAGACTTACCTGTAATCTTGCATATTTATGAGACAGACAAAAGACACAAGCAATCCTACCATCACATAAAACAGTTACAGGATTCTGTTTTACTCTCACTTGGCAGGATGGTAGTACCTCCCTGGGTGGTTGCTGTCTACCAACAAACTACCTAAAATTATTTACACGCTCACGCACGCTTGTTGGAAGTCCAAACCCCTCGCCCATAACACCTCCTTTACCCCCTCCCTCCAACCATTTCGAGGACAGCCCCTACCCCGCCTTCCTTCCCCTACAGATTTATACGGTCTCCATGTCATTCTACTTTGATCCATTCTCTCTAAATGACCAAACCACCTCAACAAACCCTCTTCAACCCTCTGACTAATACATTTATTAACTCCATGCCTTCTCCTAATTTCCGCACTCTAAATTTTCTGCATAATATTTACACCACACATTGCCCTTAAACAGGACATCTCCACTGCCTCCAACCATCTCCTCGCTGCAGCATTTACAACCCAAGCTTCACACCCATATAAGAGTGTTGGTACTACTATACTTACATACATTCCCTTCTTTGCTTCCATAGATAACATTTTTTGCCTCCACATATACTTCAATGCACCACTCACCTTTTTTCCCTCATCAATTCTATGATTAACCTCATCCTACATAAATCCATCCGCTGACACATCAACTCCCAAATATCTGAAAACATCCACTTCTTCCATACTCCTCCTCCCCAATTTGATATCCAATTTTTCTTCATCTAAATCATTTGATACTCTCATCACAAATGGGTGACAATGTAGAGTTTGTTGAAAGCAGATTGTTACTGAAGGTATACAATCATAAATTTAGGCATTATAAATAGTACAAACAAGGAGACGAATATTTCTTTATGAATTATGAATACAAGTAATGAAACTAAAAATACCGATAGTTATTAACATACTTGTGGTTAAGCAAATTGTTTAGCATACTTAACATATTAAACATATTTAATTGGTGATTTTAACATGACACTAATTGAATTATGTATAATTTTTGTGCAATATTTGAAGAGTTTGGGGAAAAACTAGCATTAATTAATTTTGCACTAAATCAATATTGGCACTTAGAGGTGGGTGTATATGTCAGTCCCTGACTGTCACACAGGTTACCAGTCAGTGTATATGTCAGTCCCTGACTGTCACACAGGTTACCAGTCAGTGTATATGTCAGTCCCAGACTGTCACAGGTTACCAGTCTGTGTATACAGCTAGCCCTCCACTTTCAAGAGCTTCGAACATTTGCGAATGCCCAGCCACCCGGTTTTCATGTGTTAGGTTAGGTTAGTTTTCATGTGTTTTATGACTGTTCATGGTTCAATGGGTTAAGGAAGCAATATTGTTAGGCTAAGTAAATGCTATGATTATATTTCCCTACAATATATTTGCGTATCAAAACATTCACGAACGCTACAGTACAGTATTATTATATTTCCCTACATCATATGTATTTGCGCACCAAACATTTGCGAATTTTCAAGGTTCTTGATTCCCTAACCCTCGCGAATGTGGTGGGCCTCCTGTATGTCAGTCCCAAACTGACATCAGACTGTCACAGGTTACCAATCAGTGTATATGTCAGTCCCAGACTGTTACAAATAAAACATAATTAGGTAGAAGTTTGAGATTACAGATGTGATGGAAAAAATGTTAAAACATTCTGTGAAGAGTGAGTAGTACTTTATTATACAGTAGTTAAAGAACATACACACTATGTACTCTTTTACATAAAGACAAGAGTTTATTTTCAATACTGTATTTTAATGTTACTTATTATGTGTGACGTATCTATGATCAGTTCAACAGTTCTACAACCCTAGCAGCTCAGCCTTATTCCTTGTGGAAATGAGAAAATTACACATGCTCAAGTGACGTTAGAGGCGACTAAAATGCCGGGAGCATGCGGTTAGGAACTCCTCATCCTGTGTAAATTACAAAATTTAATAAGAGACACTTTTTTCATTTTAGGTCACCCTGACTTATTGGGATATGGCCGGTTTGTTGGATAAAAAAAAAACTCTCAAGTCGCTTATCAAGACGTTCTGCCAGTGGCGGCCTTTATCAATCCTAGGCTTTTCAATGCTCCACTGCACTCCATGACCTAATAATCATCCCTCTCCCTCTAGTTACCCAATACCCCTGCACCCTTCCCTGCTGTGCTGTGTGACCCTTGCAGGTTTAGCCCTTCATTTTTTATTATAATAGGCTTTTGGATTTAGGATTGAAGAAGTCAACAATGACCAAATGACAGGTTCAATAACTGTGTTGCTTGTGTATGTGTGTGTCTTATTGGAGAGAATGTTAAGATTTTGACAGCTGGTGAAAAAGACAAATCCTTTATTATTATTATAATCAAAAAGAAGCGCTAAGCCACAAGGGCTATACAGCGCTGCAGGGTAGGGAAGGAAGCAAGGGAATTAGATGGCAGAAGGGAGGGGGGATGATCAGCAGGTTACAGAAAACAGCGGGGCAGGGGATAGTACGGGGGTAGAGGGTAGCAAGAGATACAAGTAGAAAGGGCTGAAAGTATCAGAATTTGTGAAGTAAGTCAGTCGTTGTCAAAAAGTCAATGAGAGAGTCCGGATGAAAGGTGGGTCCATCAGCGAGAAGGGAAGGTAAAGAGAGAGCAGCGGGGCGAAGACGACGACAGAGGTAAATTCTGCGTGCTCGTTGATAAAGTGGGCAGTCCAACAGAATGTGGCTGACTGATAATAGAGCTTGGCAATTCTCACAGAGAGGAGCAAGACGCCTCTCCATGAGATATCCATGAGTAAGACGAGTATGGCCAATGCGAAGACGGGAGAGAGTAGTCTCCCAACCTCGACACTGGTGATAAGAAGACGGCCAGTAACCTATACTCGGTTTAATAGACTGAAGTTTGTTGCCGAGCATAGTAGACCAACGTTGTTGCCAACGGGTGTGAAGGTGGGAAGATATTACAGCAAAATAGTCCGTACATGGAATACCTCTATAAGAAACTGGTAGGTCATGTACTGCTGACCGCGCAGCAGTGTCTGCCTGTTCATTGCCCTGTACGTCAACATGACCAGGGACCCAACAAAAAACAATATCTTTATGCTTAGTAAAGATGCGGCGTAGCCAAAGTTGGATACGGAGGACTAAGGGGTGAGGTGTATCAAATTTTTGTATAGCCTGTAAAGCACTAAGGGAGTCTGAGACAACCACAAATGATGACACAGGCATAGATGCAATACGGATAAGTGCTGTAAGGATGGCATATAATTCAGCAGTAAAAATACTAGCTGAAGATAGTAAATGCCCTTGTACGACGCTGTCCGGAAACACTGCTGCGAATCCTACGCCGTCAGAAGACTTAGAGCCATCTGTGTACACAGCAATGGCATGAGAATGAGAGTGAAAGTGGTCAAGAAAAAGAGAGCGGGAAGCGACCGTAGACAGTTGGGCTTTCGAGCAAGGGAGGGAGAAAGAACAGACTCGAACAGCTGGAACTTCCCAGGGGGGTAGGGAAAAGTGAGATGCTACATGTACATAGAAAGGTGGTAGTTGAAGAGAAGACAAGAGCGAATGAAGGCGAAGAGAGAAGGGACGGAGTAAGCAGGGGCGGCGAACAAATAAAGAATGTCTACTAATATCAGTGACCATTCTATAAATGGAAGGATTGCGGAGATCATGAGAGCGTACATAGTAGCGCAGGCAATGGGCATCACGGCGATCGGATAAGGATGGAACGTTCGCTTCTGCATAGAGGCTTTCGACAGGGGAAGAGCGAAAAGCACCAAGGCATAAACGTAATCCTTGGTGATGAATGGGGTTAAGGCTAGAGAGAGTAGCAGGAGATGCCGCTGAATAGATCTGGTCACCATAATCAAGTTTCGATAAAATAAGGGTGGAATGTAGGTGAAGGAGGGTTCGACGATCAGCTCCCCACGAAAGATGAGCAAGGGTTTTAAGAAGGTTCAGCCGGCTGTGACAAGTTGCCTTCAGAGAGGTAATGTGAGGTTTCCAGGATAACCTACGATCAAAGAGGAGGCCCAGAAACTTGACTGTATCACGTTCAGGGATACGTGAGCCATAGAGGTACAAAGGATGATCAGAGATGACAGAGCGTCTAGTGAAAGTGATTTGGTGGGTTTTAGTGCTGGAAAATTTAAACCCATGTGTGGTGGCCCAATTGGAAACACGGTCGACTGCATGCTGGAGAGAAACTGTAAGGAGGTGACAGTCAGCGCCTGCACAGGCAATAGCGAAGTCATCAACATAGAGTGATGACCAAATATTTGATGGAAGACTAGAGGCCAAATCATTAATAGCAAGGAGAAAAAGTGTTGTGCTCAGAACACATCCCTGGGGGACACCTTCAGCTTGGACAAAGTCCGGGGAGAGCACATTATTAACCCGAACACGGAAATGCCTGTCAGTTAAAAAGTTCTTAAGGAAGGATGGTAGATTGCCTCGAAGGCCTAAGGAGTGGACTTGGGCTAAAATATTATACCTCCAAGTTGTGTCATATGCCTTCTCAAGGTCAAAAAATATGGCAATAACTGAGTGGTTATTCGCAAAGGCATTACGAACATACGTATCCAAGCGCAGTAAGGGGTCTATGGTAGAACGTCCCTTACGAAAGCCATATTGACGAGTGGAGAGACTGTTGTGTGTCTCTAAATACCACACTAAACGTCTATTTACTAGACGTTCCATTACTTTGCAAACTGCACTGGTAAGAGCAATGGGACGATAGTGGGAGGTTTCATGTCCCGTAGTGCCTGGTTTGCGGAAAGGGAGAACAATGGCGGATTTCCACAGCTGTGGAAGAACTCCTTGTGACCAAATAAGATTGTAAAGGCGTAATAGGACTGCAAGGGCTGACTGATGTAAATGTTGTAGCATACGAATATGAATGTCGTCGGGCCCAGCTGCCGATGATCGACAAGCTGAGAGTGTTGCCTCCAGTTCTTGAAGTGTAAAAGGCACATTATACTGTTCTTCTCTGAGAGAAGAAAAGTCCAAGGGTGCTAACTCTCTGGCAGACTTTGAGGAAAGAAATGAGGGGCATAGATGGAGTCCCTGAGAAATACGGACCAGATGATTGCCAATTTCATTGGCAACATCTAGTGGGTTTGCTATATCAACACCGGCAACTCGCAGAACAGGAGCCGGGTCAGGAGAATATTTACCACTCAGTTTTCGTACTTTTTTCCAGACTGCACTCATAGAGGAAGCAGAGGTGATGGTGGAGACATAATCTCGCCAGCAAGTGCGTTTAGCGTCACGGATGACACGGCGAGCGATCGCACGCTTCTGTTTAAAATCAAGGAGTCGCTCTGTGGTTCTATTGTACCGGTACCTGCCCCATGCAGCGCGTTTCAAACGTACTGCACGAGCACAAGCAGGAGACCACCAAGGCACGCATTTCTGAGAATGCCTGCCCGAAGTTTGGGGTATAGAATGAGAAGCTGCGGTGAAAACGGAGGACGAGAAGAGGTGTAAAAGCTCATCGATGGAGGACGAAGAAGGAACCTCTTTAAAAACAGTCAGGTGTGAGTAAAGGTTCCAATTTGCCCGATTAAATTGCCAGCGTGGGGTGCGAAGAGGTGGCGAATATGAAGGGGAAGAAAGAATGATTGGGAAATGATCACTGTCATGTAAGTCCGGGAGAACAGACCAAGTAAAGTCTAATGCGGCGGAGGAAGAGCAAACTGAGAGATCGATGCAAGAGAGAGTATGAGTCCGAGGATCAAAATGGGTGTGAGTACCTGTATTTAAAACATGGAGGGGGTGGGTGGCAAGAAAAGCCTCTAACTGAATTCCACGGGAATCACAGTGAGACCCTCCCCAGAGGAAATGGTGGGCATTAAAATCACCAAGTAACAGAATCGGTGGCGGTAATGACGAAACAAGGAAGGCAAAATCCGGAATAGATAATGCCCGAGAAGGAGAGAGATATAAAGAACAGAGCGTATACCACCTATGTAAGTGGATACGGGCTGCTGTGTAATGCAGCGAAGTATGAATAAATAGTTGATGGTACGGAATATCAGTGCGGAGAAGAAGGGCACTTTCATTAAAGGTCCCATCAGGAAAAGGATCTGAAGAATACAACAAATTATAGCCTGAGATGTGAGAAATAACAGCAGAGTGTAATTTTGGTTCCTGTAAGCAAACACCAACAGGGGCAAACTGGGAGAGTAACATCTGAAGCTCACCCCGATTACCCCTGAGGCCGCGTATATTCCACTGTTAAAAGGCCATGATTGGCAATGATAAAGATACTTGAAATCAGCAGGTAAGGGTTCCTACGGACTAGAAGGGTTAGAAAAGTCCACATGCGGAGGCAGTGGAAAATGTTCAAGCAGCGAAGGAACGGTGCGCTGTGAAGAAAGGAGTTGCGCAGATGGAGCAGAGGAGAGAGAAAGAGCGGAAGGTGGATCAGTGTCCATTGATGGTTTGGTCTCTGCAATATATTCAGAGATTGCTTCAAGTGTTTCGGAATTCAGAGATGTCGTATGGGAGACAATATTGGGAATGGTAGGGGGAGGATGAGTAAAGATTGGAACTGTATTGGACTGTACCAAGGTAGGGGGGGGCGAAAGGGTGGAGGGAACTGGAGAAGCGTGGCAGGGGACAGAAGAGACAGGAACCTGGGAGGTGGCAGAAGAGGAAGAAACTTGGGAGGGAACAGGGGAGGAAGGTACATTACGAGGAGGAGGGTGAACCTCTGCACTTGTAACCGAGCCAGTGAGAGGGGAAGAACTAGGGACAGAGACAGGGAGGGTAAAATGAGGAGGTGGAAGATGGGTAGGAGGTGTTACCGGACCTTTTTTTGACTTTTGAGAAGTAGAGGGACGATTGGGAAGAGGTGTCGTACGAGGTCTCGTCGATACTGAGGCTTGTAAGAGAGAACTCGAAGAAGCGAGATTAGACTGAGGCGTTGAAGTAGGGACGTCTGAGCCGAGGACAGCAAAAGGATTAGATACAGGAGTGATTATGGGAGAGGTAACCACAGAGGTGGGTGTAGAAGATGGGATACCAGAAGTGGGGGGACGTTTTGAAACACGGGAATAAGAAACACGTGGGAGTCTCCCTTGGAGGCGGAGATGAGAAACTGCCATGGCATAAGGGAGACCTTCTGTCTCTTTGAGGTAACGGATTTCCCGCTCGTTTAAATAGACCTGACAACGGCGAGAGTACGAAGGGTGAGCCTCATGACAGTTAAGGCAAGAGGGAGATCGATTGCAAGACGTATTAGAATGGTCATCGGCACCACAGACTGGGCATTCGGCGATAGATCTGCAATATTTCGCTGGATGGCCAAATCGCCAGCAATTTCTACACTGTTGTGGTGTAGGGATCACCTTTCGAACTTGTAACCGATGTCCTGCTATATAAACTGAGGATGGGAGTTCTCGGCTGTCAAAAGTTAAACGAGCCACATTGCTAGGGTATCGTCTCCGCCCACGGGCAGGAAGAACGTAAGTGTCTACCTTGAGGATTGGGAGATCTTGGAGTTCCAGCTGTTCGAGAATGTCGGTGCCACATGTCTGGAAATTTTGTTGAACTATGGTATGGGGCAGAATAACGGTACCACTACAAGAATTGAGGGAATGATGTTTTTCAAGGGTGACAGGAACAGTATCTATATGGGAAAGACGAGAGAGCTCACGAGCCTGGGTAGCATTCTGTACGGTAATGATGCGCGTACCGCTCTTAAGAGCATGAAAAGAAATATCTTTACCAACATGGCGTAGGAGTGCCTTGCCAATACTATGGTCAGAAAGATAGGCAGTAGAGGAAGTTGGTCGTAAAGTGAAGAATTTAGTCCACTGTTCAGTCTGAAACTGAGCGTGGAAAGGTAGTGAAGGACGTGTCAATCGTTTCTGAGAAGAACGAGAAGGTGAAGGTGGAGAAGTATCATCAGCAGGTAATTGTCGTTGACGTTTAGGCGTGGGACCAGAGTTGGTCCGACGTGGAACGGGTCGGCGATTTGAAAATTGCCGCACCGTAGAGGGAGAGGCCGGAAGCATAGTCAGAGGAGAGCGAAGGTCTGATAAATCGAAGGAGTCAGTCGAGGCCTCAGTACCTGAAGCGGGTGAGGAAACAGCACCGGCAATAGGTACAGAGGCATGAGGAATGTCTGAAGAGTGGTCCAAAGACGAGGCGGGGTCAGAACGGGGTGCGGTATCAAGAAGGGGCCCGGGGGTACTAGGTTCATGGACTAGGGCTGCCATGGTTAGGTTACTTCTTTCTTTTTGTTTTTAAGAAAAAAAAAGAAAGAAGAAAAGAAAATAAAAACAAAAAAAAGAAAAAAAAAGGGGGGACCGGGGAGGGATAGTTCCTAGGAGGAATGAAAGGGCCAGAAATCTCCCTCCGCGCCCAAGAGGACTCGACACCGCTAGTAGCGCAGATGCAGCATGGAACCCGTGCCATACCCTACCCTTCATGCCAGTAAACCAGCAATCTGGGATAGCAACCTCACATCTGCCGAGCTACCTCGGTGGACAAAAGAGAGGGCGGCCGGATATCCGCCACAAAGCATACCTCCTTCAGCCACCACCCCCGGAATCCGAAAGGTGGCTTCCAGAGATACACCCGTCGCCCAAAAGACACCCAAAGCTACTCCGGGATACCGGAGAGGGATCGGGACATCCCTAGGCAATCCAGATTCCACGGCAAACTACGCCACCGCCAAGAAACCTCAACGGAATGGGATGGACCCCGGTGTCCTTTCCCCTACCTAGGAACTAGCGCGCCTGTGGGAGAAATCACGAAGGCTAAAAAGAGGAAGGGCAAAAGGGAGGGGTGAGGAGGAGGAGGAGGAATGGAAAAAGGGGAGGATGGGGAGGATGGGATAGGGGAGGGGAGAATGGGGGGTAATTAGGTTCGGTCTGAGGAAGAAGACCGACAGGGCTAATTCCTCAGACCAAGAGCCTCTTCACCACGCCAAGGAGCCCCCCTTGAAGAGGACAAATCCTTTATTTATACAACCTTTCACGAAACAATAGTTTTATCAAGTACAGCCTCTCCTCGCTTAGTGACGTACTTGCTTACTGACGACTTGGACTTACAATGGGCTCTCTGACCAATATGCACACATAAATAATGTATATATTAGAGTTGATTTCCTCTATTATTTTTATTATAACATACAGTACACTACTGTAAAAACATTTAAAAATATACTAAAAATGTTATAAATGGTGCAAAGGTGACAATAAAAACAATATCAAAGATGGTTGATACAAACTCACTACCATTATAGTATGCTGACTCAAGAAATCGTAATGACACGATTGCAAATAAACCATACCCCCGGCCGGGATTGAACCCCTGGAGTTTTGAGACTCTATGACCGCGGGTTCAATCCCGGCCGGGGGTATGGATTATAGTATGTTCCTCACTTAGTGACGAATTTGTTTACCGACGTGGTCTCAGGAACGGAACTCTGTTGTTAAGTGAGGAGAGGCTGTACTTGATCTGCAGTAAACAATCAGTTAAGTTACTTAACTGTTTTAACTTTTAAATTTATAAACACAATTGATTCCTACTTTAACTTATAGTTAGGCTTTAAATAATTAAGTATTACAAGAACCCAATGGAATTAAGTTACTTCCTCTGACTTATTTTTGGATCATCCTAGATAATTTATACATATGTTAAATTATGTATGATAACTGCATGTGTGTGTACCTGTACCTAAATAAACTTACTTAATATAAGAACTAATGCAGTAACATACAAAATCCACTGGGTAAACTATATAATTTTCAATGATTATTGAAATTTATCTGTGAATTAAGTATGAGGTGGTAATGAACAAAAAGGCACAATACGGTGACTGGAACAATACACAAATAACACGCACATAGGAGTAAGAAGCTTATGACGATATTTTGGTCCAACTTAGATTATCCACAAGTGTAACTTGTCAATGGTCCAAATCGGACTGAAATGATACCCTAAGCTTTCTCCCATGTGTGGGTTATACAGTACAGGTCAGCCATCACTGATCTGGTAATCACTAATCTGGCACTAACTGAAGTTAGTTAATTTCAGAACTCTCTGATCCAGCAAAAGTCACTAATCTGGCACCCAGAGGGTACCAA
Source organism: Cherax quadricarinatus (assembly GCF_038502225.1). Taxonomy (NCBI): domain Eukaryota; kingdom Metazoa; phylum Arthropoda; class Malacostraca; order Decapoda; family Parastacidae; genus Cherax; species Cherax quadricarinatus. The sequence continues at coordinate 9,059,103 of NC_091387.1, forward strand.
TGATGCTAGATTATTGACAGTTGACCTGTACTATGCTGGGCATAGAGTACTTCTGAGTATTTTTTGAGATTTCTTAACATTCTAATTCAAGAAACAGCTGGAGATTTCCCATTATCACTGTTACATCAAGAATTTATTGTAATAATCCCAATGTTGGCTAGAATGTTGTACAAATAAAAAACTCCACTTTGTTTCTCATTCACCATGTGTCTCACTCACCATGTGTCTCATTCACATGTTTCACTCACCATGTGTCTCACCATGTCTCTCATTCACCAAGTCTCTCATCATGTGTCTTATTCACCATGTCTCACTCTCACCATGCATCTCATTCACTGTGTGTCTCACTCACCATGTGTTATTCATGTGTCTCACCATGTGTCTCATTCACCTTGTGTCTCACTCACCATGTGTCTCATTCACCTTGTGTCTCGCTCACCATGTGTCTTGTACACCACGTGCCTCACTCACCATGTGCCTCACCATGTGTCTCATTCACCTTGTGTCTCGTACACCACGTGCCTCACCATGTGTCTCATTCACCATGTGTCTCAGCATATCTCACCACATGTCTCACCATGAATCTCACTCACCATGTGTCTCAGCATGTCTCTCATTCACCATGTGTCTCACCATGCATCTCACCATGGCTCTCATTCACCACGTGTCTCAGCATGTCTCTCATTCACCATGTATTTCAGCATGTCTATCATGCATCTCACCATGTGTCTCAGCATGTCTCTCATTCACCATGTGTATCACTCGCCATGTGTCTCATTCACCATGCGTCTCGCTCACCATGTGTCTCATTCACCATGCGTCTCACTCACCATGTGTCTCATTCATGTCTCACCATGTCTCATTCACCAAGCGTCTCGCTCACCATGTGTCTCATTCACCATGCGTCTCACTCACCATGTGTCTCATTCATGTCTCACCATGTCTCGCTCACCATGTGTCTCACTCACCATGTATTTCATTCACCATGCTGAGGGATTGACCACTTCCTTGCAAGGCTGAGGGACTGACCACTTCCTTGCAAGGCTGAGGGACTGACCACTTCCTTGCAAGGCTGAGGGACTGACCACTTCCTTGCAAGGCTGAGGGACTGACCACTTCCTTGCAAGGCTGAGGGACTGACCACTTCCTTGCAAGGCTGAGAGACTGACCACTTCCTTGCAAGGCTGAGAGACTGACTACTTCCTTGCAAGGCTGAGGGACTGACCACTTCCTTGCAAGGCTGAGGGACTGACCACTTCCTTGTAAGGCTGAGGGACTGACCACTTCCTTGCAAGGCTGAGAGACTGACCACTTCCTTGCAAGGCTGAGGGACTGACCACTTCCTTGCAAGGCTGAGGGACTGACCACTTCCTTGCAAGGCTGAGGGACTGACCACTTCCTTGCAAGGCTGAGAGACTGACCACTTCCTTGCAAGGCTGAGGGACTGACCACTTCCTTGCAAGGCTGAGGGACTGACTACTTCCTTGCAAGGCTGAGAGACTGACCACTTCCTTGCAAGGCTGAGGGACTGACCACTTCCTTGCAAGACTGAGGGACTGACCACCTCAAATAACCTCTTCACTCCCTGCATTATATATTCTCAGCAATGGACTGATGAAGACACTGGCTGGTGTGATGTTTCAACAAAAAAGGTACCCAGGTGTTACACATGTAAATTATTCATCTACTTGCTGGTATTTTAAACAATTAAAGAAATACCATATACCAGGTTTGAAGCATCGCAGCCTGGTTTAAATGCCACTGATAGAACAAATTCCTGGTTTAACTACCACTGACAACAAATTCCTAGTTTAACTACTTTGTAGTGGGTAGTGGTACAGATTCCTGGTTTAACTACCATTTGCAGACTAGTGGTACAGATTCCTGGTTTAACTATCACTTGTAGACTAGTGGTACAGATTCATGGTTTAACTATCACTTTTAGATGGTAGTGGTACAGATTCCTGCTTTAACTACCACTTGTAGACAGTAGAACAGATTCCTGGTTTAACTACAACTTGTAGACAGTAGAACAGATTCTTGGTAATCTACTACTTGTAGATGGTAGCAGTACAGATTCTTGGTTTAATTACCACTTGTAGACGGAAGTAGTACAGATGCCACTTAAAATTTCCCACTATTATATATATCTTTTGTAATTTGCATTATTAAAATAGCATAAGTGGAATTCAAGTCTAAATCAGTGAACATTCCCAAGACTTTGAATTTGTGAATTGTTATAAGAACACTCATTTAGAATCTGAAATACAGTATACTAAATTGATTGTTAATAAGTAAGACACATGTGTGACACTCTATGGGGAAGTGAAACAGAATTCTTCCTCTGTAAGCCATGCATGTTGTAAGGGATGACTAAAATGCTGGGAGCAAAGGGCTTGTGGCCCTTTCTCCTGTATACATTACTAAATTTATAAAGAGAAACTTTCGTTTTTCTTTTTGGGCCACCCTGCCTTGGTGGGATATGGCCGGTGTGTTGAAAGAAGAAAAAGAAAAACTTTTGTTTTTCTTGTCAGGTCACCCTGCCTGGGTGGGATACAGCAGTTCGTTGAAAAAAACATGTGCAACAGTTAGACATCTTTATTCCGAAACATTCTGCCCCCACAATAGGCTTCTTCAGTACAGAGGAGGCAAACCATGGACTAAGGAGCAAAGCTCTTCTCCAGGCTGTGCGAATGACCGCTCTAAACTACGTCTTCACGGGTGAAATGACTGATTACATCATCTTTACATCTCTACTGCTTCTGCTGACTCCTCTGTACTCGAGTGAAGAAGCCTATTGTGCAGGCTTATCAAACTGTTGCAAATGTGTCTTATTTAAAACTTAACATATTCACTAAATTGATTGTGATTTCACAAGAAAGAAAAAACAGAGATATGAGTTAAGTGACATACAAAAAAGCTGGTGCATAATGCAATGGAAAATTTACATATTGTTGATAGTAATGTTTTTGTGAAACGCTAAACCCACGTGGGCAAGTAAGCACAGGGAGGGCCGGAGGTTCAACCCTCCGTTTACTTAAGAATCTGTGGAAACTAAGTTGTAATAAACAACTGTCAACGGATAAATAGAAAAGAGGACAAGAGGCTTGAACCGTGGTCCATAAACTGACAGTTGGGACCGTAGAGAGTCAGACTGTCAATTTGAGGACCACAGTTGAAGCCCCTTGTCCACCCTTCTATTTATCCAAGAATCTACATATTAAAATTTTCTATTCTGCATGCTTATTCAAAACAAATTAACAAATATAAAAATTCACAGGAGCTAATTTAAAAAAAAAAAGACAAATTGAGATATAAACTTATTCTATACATGAAAAATAAATCATCTAAAATGACATACATCACAGATATACATTAACTAATATAAACATACACACAACTGGTTTAAATTCTTGTATCATATGAAAATTATATATAGCATAAATTCAATAAACCCTTGGCATAATAAACCACATTATAACAGATGTCAGATATATGACAAAATCCACTGGACAACTATACTTCTAACTTCCTTATTTTCAGTGTCGCCTGTAATAAAAGTGTACTCTGTGTAGAGTACTATTTCAGCTATACAGCAGAGTACTTTAGTACTTCTGGTATATTTTAATATCATTCTGATTTACCAGCCACTCAGACAATCTTCCCATCAGTAACTTGACTCACGAAATCATAACACAATCGAAAACAAACCATGGTACAGGTGGGGTTAGAACCCATGGTAAACCATGTTACAGTTGGGGTTAGAACCCATGGTGAGTGAGTGTTAAGACTCCATTAGTCCTTCATATCGAGGGTCACCTGCTACTCTAAATTAAGTACTTTGTCACCTCACACCAAGACACTTATACTCTAAGCAGAATACATAAAAAAAGAGAAAAGTAATGAGGAATAAATACCCATACATACCATTTAATAAAAAAATCCCCGTAAACACTATTATAATACCTTTTAATATATATTTTTAAAACGAGTCTTGCTTATTTTACTCATAGTAAAATGAGAAAATACAAAGGTATATTAACCCTTAAACTGTCCAAGCGTAGATCGACGTTTGCTCCCGTAGAGCTCCAAATGTAGACCTACTTTCTTTTTTAAATGCTTTCTCACGGAGAAAATCAAGGTCGGGGCGCTACGTGCGCAAACGTAGATCTACGTTTGGACAGTTTAAGGGTTAAGGAAATACTACTGAAAAAGTCTTGATATTTGCAATACACTACGCTTCATTGTTGTCCCATTATACCTGAGTAAATGAACATTTATGAAGACTGTAGCAAACATGGTATTACAAAACCTTGTATCTTATTTAATACAGTAATGTGCAAAATCTCAACATCTTATAAACATAATAAAAAAATATACTTGTGAACACAAAAGTGAGCTATACACAAAATCTTAATTAAAAAAAATATGAGGAATGGAAATCACAACAATATGGCTGGAACAATTCACAACTAACCCACAATTTAGAGAGAGAAAATGTAATATGAAGCTTCACTAAATCCTGGACCATTATTAACCCTTAAACTGTCCAAACGTAGATCTATGTTCACGTGTGTAGCGCTCCGACCTTGATTTTCCCCTTTTGCATGTAAAAAAAAACAGATCTACATTCAGAGCCTGCCGCACGTCAGCGTATATCTACGTTTGGACAGTTTCAGGGTTAAAGGAGGTTCCTTGATGCCAATGAGGGGTTCTTCATCCAAACAATGTGACCTGTGACCTGACAACAATGTTGAAGCTATAGGGAGGGCAGGTTGGGATGTTTAAAGAGGCTAAAGCCCCCCAGATACAAATATTTTATTTTTCTCGCAATTATTGGGCACTTTTCACTGTACTATACTGACTAGTAACCACAAAAGCATGACGATTCAAGAAAATGTTTTTAAAAAACACATTTTTATACCAATTTCTTTGAATTTTCACCATCACACAAACTTAAAATCCCCTTCCAGATTAAAATCCTGACTAATCACTACCTGACCACCATTTCCTTGGACTAAACATTACAGAACATGATGGCCTCCCATTTCCAAGGCACTCTATGACCCCCATGGCTTCAGCGTTTCCCATGGATTAAATATAAAAATAAACAGTTCGTAACTTGATACTAATCGAGAACTAATGTAAACATCGCCCAGTGTTCCATCTTGCAAATTGTGAGTTGTGAGAAACCTATATACAGTGGACCCCCGCATAACGATTACCTCCGAATGTGACCAATTATGTAAGTGTATTTATGTAAGTGCGTTTGTACGTGTATGTTTGGGGGTCTGAAATGGACTAATCTACTTCACAATATTCCTTATGGGAACAAATTCGGTCAGTACTGGCACCTGAACATACTTCTGGAGTGAAAAAATATCGTTAACCGGGGTCCACTGTATTTGAATATTTATAATAAAATAATAATGAGGATACTCTACATTAAATTATCATTTGTAAACATTGTGAGATTTTTTTGGCGTTTCTTCACTGAGATTCAATGCATTTAAAATGTCTCATAGTATACAATATATATCTGACGATGTACAATGTCTAATGATGTACAATATATTATGGCTGATAGTGTACAATATATTATGGCTCATGGTGTACAATGTATTATGGCTGATGGTGTACAACATGTCTGGGGTACAGTACCTGGTATACAATATACTGTCTGGTGTAGAATATATCTGGGGTACAGTGCCTGGTGTACAATATACTGTACTGTCTGGTGTACAATGTCTGGGGTACAGTGCTTGATGGTGTACAATATACTGTCTGGTATACAACATGCCTGGGGTACAGTGCCTGATGGTGTACAATATACTGTCTGGTATACAATATGCAGGAGTACAGTGCCTGATGGTGTACAATATACTGTCTGGTACACAATATGCCTGGGGTACAGTGCCTGATGGTGTACAATATACTGTCTGGTATACAATATGCAGGAGTATAGTGCCTGATGGTGTACAATATACTGTCTGGTACACAATATGCCTGGGGTACAGTGCCTGATGGTGTACAATATGTCTAATGGTGAATATTATATAAGGAGACTTTTAAAAAGTGAAATTCTTCATCCGTACCTTACTGACCCCATGTTAGACTGTAATGAATGTTAGAGATGGAGGGGAGAGGAGAGAGAGAGACAATGAGTGTGTGTGTGTGTGTGTGTGTGTGTGTGTGTGTGTGTGTGTGTGTGTGTGTGTGTGTGTGTGTGTGTGTGTGTGTGTGTGTCTGTGTGTGTGTCTGTGTGTGTGTGTGTGTGTGTGTGTGTGTGTGTGTGTGTGTGTGTGTGTGTGTGTGTGTGTGTGTGTGTGTGTGTGTGTGATTGTGTGTGTGATTGTGTGTGTGATTGTGTGTGTGATTGTGTGTGTGATTGTGTGTGTGATTGTGTGTGTGATTGTGTGTGTGATTGTGTGTGATTGTGTGTGTGATTGTGTGTGTGATTGTGTGTGTGATTGTGTGTGTGATTGTGTGTGTGATTGTGTGTGATTGTGTGTGATTGTGTGTGATTGTGTGTGTGTGTGTGAGATTGTGTGTGATTGTGTGTGTGTGATTGTGTGTGTGTGTGATTGTGTGTGTGTGTGTGTGTGTGTGTGTGTGTGTGTGTGTGTGTGTGTGTGTGTGTGTGTGTGTGTGTGTGTGATTGTGTCTGATTGTGTATGTGATTGTGTGTGTGATTGTGTGTGTGATTGTGTGTGTGATTGTGTGTGATTATGTTTGTGATTGTGTGTGCGAGAGAGAGACTGTATGAGTGGGAGTAAGAATGTGAATATGTAAGAGAATGTGAATGTGTAAGAGAGAATGTGAAAGTGAGATATATAGTGAGCATGAGAATGAGTGAATGAGAAAGTGCAAGTAGGAGAAAGTGAGTGTGAGGAAGCTTACATACTTTTAATGTCCACCTGCCAAAACATGTCACCCACACTGCCAGTCACATTAGCCAGTTTTCAACAGGTTTCTGTTCTCTAAGTGTTATATCAACTTTAGTGACTTTAACAACTCTTGTCAACACAACATAGCTATAGTTTTGGAAATATTATGTATAATGTGCTAAAATATAATACTGTAAATTGTTTTTCAACTACTTGCTAATTTAACCCGTAAACAGTCCAAGCAGATCTACGTTCACATGTGTAGTGATACGAAAGTAGATCTACGTTTTTTTTACATATTTTCAAATACAGTGGACCCCCGCATAACGATTACCTCCGAATGCGACCAATTATGTAAGTGTATTTATGTAAGTGCGTTTGTACGTGTATGTTTGGGGGTCTGAAATGGACTAATCTACTTCACAATATTCCTTATGGGAACAAATTCGGTCAGTACTGGCACCTGAACATACTTCTGGAGTGAAAAAATATCGTTAACTGGGGGTCCACTGTATAACAAAAAAAAGTAGAACAAAGTTTTTTTACACATTTTCAAATGTAAAAAACAAAACAAAAAAAAGATCTACTTTTTTTACATACTTTCAAATGTTGAAAAAACGTATACGTATATACGTTTGGACTGTTTACGGGTTAATTACTGCTAAACCACTACTACTTCTGTTGATATATAAAAAGCAATGTTCGCTCAGAATGAACTTTGATATACGTATATGTCTAATACTAAGTAGTCTGTGAAGCACTAGGTTTGGTCTGCCTGAAATGCCTCAGCTTGATAGTGGCTTTCTTTGCACTAAGCATATCAATACAGTGGACCCCGCTTTACGATCACCTCCCAATGCGACCAATTATGTAAGTGTATTTATGTAAGTGCGTTTGTACGTGTATGTTTGGGTGTTCTGAAATGGACTAATCTAATTCACAATATTCCTTATGAGAACAAATTCGTTCAGTACTGGCACCTGAACATACTTCTGGAATGAAATAATATCGTTAACCAGGGGTCCACTGTATTGCAATTACACCTTGTAAACTATGCAAGGAAATAAACTCCTTAATCCTTCATATGTGCCATTTTTCACTTGTCTGGCAATTTACCTTCAACTATGAAAGGTGTTAAGAAGAAACTGACCTCTCGTTTGGTATATAATTCTCATGAGTCTGACCAGCATCTGAAGGAAGTGCTGGAGAAGTAAGTCAACAGAGTTGACACTGTGTTGCAAGATGTGGAGTAGACAAACTCTCAGCATGGCTTTTATGTAAAGAAAAGACTTGGAGGGAGATTGAGTGTAAAAGATGGGATAGGAAGGAAAAACAGGTTTTGTGAGAAGAGCATCACTAGTTGCTGATTTTAACTCACAAGAACATGTCATAATTTGGTCTGGGCAAGCAGTAATGGACAAGCAGAACAAACTCATTTGCTTACAAAGACAACAATCACCTCAAATCTTGAAACAATTTAGATGAAAAGTGAAAAAATTAATATTCCAGGCCTGTGAAGACAGGCCAGTATTAGATTCGCATGATGTTAGTCTTACTAATGAAAAACCTGAACTACCATGGCAGAATTTAGCTAAAAAAACTCTGCTAACTGAAGAGAGATTAGGTAAGGTTTCTAAGTTTCGGTCCAAAAATAAAAATCATTATATCAGTGTCAATAATTGTTTTACATGATGGTAGGATTGCTGGTGTCTTTTTTCTGTTTCATAAACCTGCAAGATTTCAGGTACGTCTTGCTGCTTCTACTTACACTTACGTCACACTACACATACATATACAAGAATATATATACATACCCCTCTGTCTTTTCTGCCATTTTCTTTCTAGTTCTTGTTCTTGTTTATTTCCTCTTATCTCCATGGGGAAGTGGAACAGAATTCTTCCTCCGTAAGTCATGCGTGTTGTAAGAGGCGACTAAAATGCCGGGAGCAAGGGGCTAGTAACCCCTTCTCCTGTATATATTATGAAATGTAAAAGGAGAAACTTTTGTTTTTTCTTTTGGGCCACCCTGCCTCGGTGGTCCACCCTGCCTCGGTGGTCCACCCTGCCTCGGTGGTCCACCCCGCCTCGGTGGTCCACCCCGCCTCGGTGGTCCACCCTGCCTCGGTGGGATGCGGCCGGTGTGTTGACAGAAGGAACTGTCCAATATGTTACAGTAAAAGTCAACAAAACTGAACAAAATGCTATAGATATTTCTGAGCATATCATCAGTGCCATCAACTTTCTTAAGCTCCACAATAATCCCAGTCACATAAACTTACTTAAGCTCCACAATAATCCCAGTCACATAAACTTACTTAAGCTCCACAGTAATCCCAGTCACATGAACTTCCAAGTTGCCACAACTGCTGAAAAATACCCAGATTCTCCCAACTAATTCCATCATCCTCTACTTCTCTTAACTGATTCAGATTAGCAAGAAACATCAATTCCAGCGAGCCAAACACCATCAGCATTCAAGGTAAATACTATACTCTATACTGATCTGTATACCAGACTGGTGTATACTTTACTGTATACTATTGTATTGTAGCACTCTTTAACATGTATACACTTACCCCCACATGTATACATTATTTAAACAATATTTAACATTAGTAAGAAGCAGCAGTACTAAATGCAAAATACTGGACAAATATCTATGGTAAAATCAAGTGAGATCAGATGCAAAATATTATTGCTTAGGAATGCATCTCTGATTATAACACAGGTGTCTATGAGGAAAACAGTCAGGAATTCAATAACATGAAAAGTATAGAAACTACTGTATTTTGTTTACTCAAAAGTGTAGTGAATGCTAAATATACAGAGCACTGTGATGTATCAGATAATGTATAGTATGAAAAACAACCATGGGGGAAGATGAACGATAGCTCTAGGCCTTTCGTGTTGCAATCAACACATCAGGGGTATGCAGTGCAGAAAAGGGGTGGTGGCCCAAGAAAATACAGTCACAAGGAATGCCCTAGCTCCAGCAAGGGCGTATTTGCTTGGACCTCCTCCTCCTCTTTTCTGCATCATTGCAAGCTCCTGATGTGTGGATTGCAACATGAAAGGACCAGAGCTATCATTCAGCTCTCCCCTTGGTTGTTTTGCATCTCATATCGCTTGTTCGCCATATTTGCATAATATATGGTACGAAAGAGGTACGTGTTTGGAGACAAAATTCTCGCAACAGACGTAAAAACTCACATTACAAGTGTTTGTCTCCAGGAACTGTTAGGTTTAAAGCCTACTGACTGAACAAGGGTCATTAAGGCTGAGTGTCATGTGTACACCATCAGTCAAGAATACTGTAATCCCTAAAACAGGGTACAGAGTTAATTCTCAGGAGGGCCTCACATACACACCACCACCTCTTCGGTGTTCCATGTTTTCGTCGATTTCAAATTAAGCCATTGTTCATTAGGTTCCACCGCTGGCAATAGGCACTGGCAGATGGAACAATGGCTCAATTAAAAGCCAACAAAAACGTAGAACACTGAAAAAAAGTGCGGGGCACTCCTGTATATTGCTTCTGCATCAAAGACTTCTGTAAGTCACAAGAATCACCAGAGTTTCAATAATATACTATAGTTGCATAAACAGGATACCAGTGTCTGGTAAGAGTCTGGAATCTGTCATACTTGTAAGTCTCAGCTGAAAGCACATCACTTTTCTAGTGTGTATGATCATGAATATACTCAAATTCTGAATCAATAAGAGGATAGAAATGTGTGCAGTTACACTTAAGTGATAGTGTAAAGTACCACGGATCATACATTTCTTGAAAATAGTAATTTTTGATATGCAATATACAAATCATACTGTCACTCTTACCATCCTGATGATTATACTCTCTCTTTTATCATACTGTCACTCTTACCATCCTGATGATTATACTCTCTCTTTTATCATACTGTCATTCTTATGATTCAGATGATTCTACTGTCACTCTTGAATATAATTACAGTGGACCCCGCATAACGATTACCTCCAAATGCGTCCAATTATTTAAGTGTATTTATGTAAGTGCGTTTGTTCGTGTATGTTTGGGGGTCTGAAAGGAATAATCTACTTCACAATATTCCTTATGGGAATAAATTCGGTCAGTACTGGCACCTGAACATACTTATGGAGTGAAAAAATATCGTTAACCGGGGGTCCACTGTATTATTATATGCAAGGTGCGCTTGCTAAGACTACACAATGCTTCAGAATTACTGCATTAATGTCTGATATTGCTAAATTTCTGATTTATATCTTTTTTATTTTTCTGGTCTTCTACCAGCAGATAAAATATAAATATACATAACTTCATACGTCAAAAAATAATTAAATTTTTCAGTTACTTACTACCATAGTTTCTCGAATGTCATGTTAATAAATCCTGGTTCCTTGCGTTTGTTCCAATACTCACCGGTAAATACCCATGACTCTTCTTTGCTAAAATCCATTTCACGTCTGAAAAAAATACACAATTTCATTCACACGAATAAAAAATATTAAGTTTCTTTACAGATATTCAAAAAAACTTGAAATCACCATATTTTCTGGCATATAAGGCATGCTTTTCTTCACAAAAAGTCTTGGAAAAATCAGCCTGGGCCTTATATGCCCAAGGGTAGGCTTTACGTTACACTTTAGCAGTTGTTTACTTATGTTGTTACAACTCCTTGGAAACAATGTCTTGTATGCTCATGCACCTTATACACTGGAAAATACAGTAAATATCTCATAATTTGACTAACGCCAAATGTTAGTCCCTAAACTAGACATTAGGGGAAAAATCCTCGTCAGCCAAACAGTGAACAATTTTTTCTTCGTAGGATTACAGAATTTGGAATTATAAAAAGCTATTTTCTATGTACAGATTCAATTACAAAAAGCTATCTTCTGTGTTCAAGTTCCATGGATCACCAAGTACAGTTTTTCTGCTGTTAACATGAAGCACTACATATGGATCATTCAGCACAAGATGTGGTGGAGGCTTGATCCTCCGTCTGTTGAGCCCAGACAGATGAGCTTCATATTTATAATAGATCTGTGGTGTGAAGACACTGTTGAAATACTGAAAAGTCCTATGGGTAATAGTGAAAATAGAAAGAGGAAGCACTTCTGTTTATCTATATCACAGAAATTCAAGTTGCAGGAAAAACTTGAGAATGGTGCAAGTGTGAAGCATAGATAATGGAACAACCATTATCTATGTCCTAAAGGCACAGAAGGACAAATTGTTAAAGTTCTATGCCCTAAGTGATGAACAAAAGTTAACGGAAAATAAGAAGAAAACTTGCGAAGAGGAAAAATGATCTCCTTCGTGTATTGATGGAGTGGATTGTTTAAAGTCCGAGTTTGTGTATGCTGCTTAATGGAATAGTTATCATGAAACAAGTAAAAATCCATCATGACAAACTGAATACTGAAGGCAACTGAATATTCAGCAGCTGGTTACAAAAATTGAAGAAAAGCCATAGCATTAAATATTTAAAAGATCAGTGATAATAAAACATCTGCTGATTGTACACACACACACACACACACACACACACACACACACACACACACACACACACACACATACACAACCACACACACACACACACACACACACACACACACACACACACACACACACACACACACACACACACATACACACACATACATAAACACATACACACACACACAAACACACACACACACACACTCATATACACATACACCACACACACACACACACACACCACACACACACACATACACACACACACACACACACACACACACACACACACATACACAACCACACACACACACACACACACACCACACACACACACACACATACACACACATACATACATAAACACATACACACACACACAAACACACACACACACACACTCATATACACATACACCACACACACACACACACCACACACACACACCACACATACCCCACACACACACACACCACACACACACACACACACCACACACACACACACACCACACATACCCCACACACACACACACACACCACACATACACACACACACACACACACACACACACCACACATACCCCACACACACACACACACACACCACACACACCACACACACACGCACACACATACACACGCACATACACACACACACCCCCACACACCCTCCACCACTTGACACAAACATGTACCCCCCCTCCCCTAACCACCTCCCCCCTTCCCTAACCACCTCACCTTAGCCACCTACCCCTCCCCCAAACCACCTAACCCCTCCCCAAACCGTCTAACCCCCCCAACTACCTCCCTCCCTCCAATAACCATCCTCCCCCTCCCCCATAACCATCCATCCCCTCTCTCCCCCAAACCATCTAACCCCCTCCCCCAACTATCTCTAACCCTCCAAAAGCCATCCTCCCCCTCCCCCACAACCATCCATCCCCTCTCCTAACCATCTATTCCCCTCCCCCTAACCAGGATGAGGACAAGGGGCTCCAAGGACGAATCTGGGAGGGAGGAATGGGAGGTAGAGCTCAAAAAAAGGGAGGAAGACTGGGGAAGGAGACTAGATGAGCTGGAAAGGAAGATGGAAGAGAGGTTAGCAGCAGAATGCAGAAGGTGGAAGCAACAGGCCACAGCAGCAGAAATCAAGATAGAGAGATTAGAAGAGGAGCTGAGACATCTGAAACAGCACAGAGACAAAGATATTACAGAAGTAGCATCGGCAATGGCTACATCAAACACAGACAACAGGTCTGAAGGAAGCATGGAAACTAAACTGTATGCAGAGGTCCTGTCAAACCCACATGGGGCCAAAACAAAGACAGGGAGCACACTAGGACAGAATGAGAGGTTGGAAGACATTGAAGGAACTAGGACATGTGCAAGGACCTTACCAGATACCTGTGGGGGCCAGGAGCAGGTGAGCAGGAAGGATAAACCAAGAAGCATAGGGGCCATAACTAGGGAAGGGACTGAAGGAAGGAACACTCCACGGGAAGGAACTAAAACACATCAGAGGATGCAATGGGAGTCACAGTGGGAGGTGGAAAGGGAAAGATCCGTGTTTGTCTATGGGCTAGACGAAGCTAAAGGGGAAACTTATGATGAAAGAAAGCAGGAGGAGAAAAAAGCGATTGAAGATATCATGAAGGTGATAGGCGAGGGGGACATGACCCAGGTGGCAAATTTTCGAAGAATTGGGTGGTTCACAAAGAAAAGGAATCGGCCTCTCAAAGTAATTTTCAAGGCAGAATCAACCCGAACCATGATCCTGCAGGAGAAAGCACGGCTGAGAGGCAAGCAGGAGTTCTGGAGTGTGTACCTCGATCGAGACAGAACACAGGACGAAAGGAAGACAATGAAAGAGAGAGTTCAAAAACGAAAGGAGAAATGGGAGGAAATGAAAAAGGAGAGCAGAATAACCCAGGATCAAATGGAAGGACAAGCGCACCCCCCAGAAACACCTGCAGAAGGACTCCAGCCACGACACCCCCAAGGCAACTGAACAATCCAAACCAACCATCACACACCGATCCCTCTGTTTCCACCCCCCGCACCACAGTTACAGTATTAGAACAGAAGTTGAAGGTTTGGTACACAAATGCAGATGGATTAACGAATAAACATGAGGAATGGCAAGAAAGAATCAATGAGAAGTCCCCAGACATCATAGCAGTTACAGATACAAAACTCATGGAGACAATAACAGATGCAATCTTCCCATTAGGATACCAGATCATGAGGAAAGATAGAAGGGGCAGGGGGGGAGGTGGGGTTGCTCTGCTCGTAAAAAACAGATGGAAATTCGAGAAAATGGAAGGAATAGATGAGACGGGAGAAAGAGACTACATAGCAGGTACACTTCAGTCTGGGGAACACAAAGTGGTCATTGCAGTGATGTATAATCCACCACAGAACTGCAGGAGGCCAAAAGAGGAATATGAAGAGAGCAACAGAGCAATGGTGGACACACTTGCTGAGGTGGCAAGAAGAGCTCACTCCAGCAGAGCAAAGTTGCTGGTTATGGGGGATTTCAACCACAGGGAGATTGACTGGGAAAACCTGGAGCCACATGGGGGTCCCGAAACATGGAGAGCCAGGATGTTGGACGTGGTGCTGGAAAACCTCATGCACCAACATGTTAAGGACACTACCAGAGTGAGAGGGGAGGATGAACCAGCAAGATTGGACCTTGTGTTCACCCTGGGCAGCTCAGATATTGAGGACATCAAGTATGAGAGTCCCCTAGGAGCTAGCGACCACGTGGTTCTGTGCTTTGAATACATAGTAGAGCTGCAAGTGGAGAGAATAACAGGAGTTGAATGGGAAAAGCCTGACTATAAAAGAGGGGACTACATAGGGTTGAAGAACTTCCTGCGGGAGGTCCAGTGGGACAGAGAACTGGCAGGAAAGCCAGTAAATGAAATGATGGAATATGTAACAACAAAATGCAAGGAGGCAGTGGAAAGGTTTATTCCCAAGGGCAACAGTAACAACGGGAAGACCAGAACGAGCCCCTGGTTTACCCGACGGTGTAAGGAGGCAAAAACAAAGTGCAATAGAGAATGGAAAAAGTACAGAAGGCAGAGAACACACGAAAATAGGGAGATCAGTCGCAGAGCCAGGAATGAGTACGCACAGGTAAGGAGGGAGGCCCAGCGACAGTATGAAAATGACATAGCATCGAGAATCAAGACTGACCCGAAACTGTTGTATAGCCACATCAGGAGGAAGACAACAGTCAAAGACCAGGTGATCAGATTAAGGACAGAAGGTGGAGAACTCACAAGAAATGATCAGGAGGTATGTGAGGAGCTGAACAGGAGATTTAAGGAAGTTTTTACAGTAGAGACAGGAAGGGCTGTGGGAAGACAGCACAGAAGGGAACATCAAGAGGGAATATACCAACAAGTGTTGGATGACATACGAACAACTGAGGAGGAGGTGAAGAAGCTCTTAAGTGACCTTGACACCTCAAAGGCGATGGGACCGGACAACATCTCCCCATGGGTCCTTAGAGAAGGAGCAGAGATGCTGTGCGTGCCTCTAACCACAATCTTCAACACATCCCTTGAAACTGGGCAACTACCTGAGAAATGGAAGACAGCTAATGTAGTCCCCATATTTAAGAAAGGAAACAGAAACGAGGCACTAAACTACAGACCTGTGTCTCTGACATGTATTGTGTGCAAAGTCATGGAGAAGATTATCAGGAGGAGAGTGGTCGAACACCTGGAAAGGAACAAGATTATAAATGAAAACCAGCATGGGTTCATGGAAGGCAAATCTTGTATCACAAACCTCCTGGAGTTTTATGACAAGGTAACAGAAGTAAGACACGAGAGAGAGGGGTGGGTAGATTGCGTTTTCCTAGACTGCAGGAAGGCCTTTGACACAGTTCCCCACAAGAGATTAGTGCAGAAGCTGGAGGATCAGGCGCACGTAAAAGGGAGGGCACTGCAATGGATAAGGGAATACCTGACAGGGAGGCAGCAACGAGTCATGGTACGTGAAGAGGTATCACAGTGGGCGCCTGTTACGAGCGGGGTCCCACAGGGGTCAGTTCTAGGACCAGTGCTATTTTTGATATATGTGAACGACATGATGGAACGAATAGACTCTGAAGTGTCCCTGTTCGCAGATGACGTGAAGTTGATGAGAAGAATTAAATCAGACGAGGATGAGGCAGGACTGCAAAGAGACCTGGACAGGCTGGACATGTGGTCCAGCAACTGGCTTCTCGAATTCAATCCAGCCAAATGCAAAGTCATGAAGATTGGGGAGGGGCAAAGAAGACCGCAGACAGAGTATAGGCTAGGTGGACAAAGACTACAGACCTCACTCAGGGAGAAAGACCTTGGGGTGACCATAACACCGAGCACATCACCGGAGGCACACATCAACCAAATAACCGCTGCAGCATACGGGCGCCTGGCAAACCTGAGAATAGCGTTCCGATACCTTAATAAGGAATCGTTCAAGACACTGTACACTGTGTATGTTAGGCCCATACTGGAGTATGCAGCACCAGTCTGGAACCCACACCTGGTCAAGCACGTCAAGAAGTTAGAGAAAGTACAAAGGTTTCCAACAAGTCTAGTCCCAGAGCTCAAGGGAATGTCGTACGAGGAAAGGTTAAGGGAAATCGGACTGACCACACTGGAGGACAGAAGGGTCAGGGGAGACATGATAACGACATACAAGATTCTGCGGGGAATAGACAAGGTGGACAGAGATAGGATGTTCCAGAGAGGGGACACAGGGACAAGGGGTCACAACTGGAAGCTGAAGACTCAGACGAGTCACAGGGACGTTAGGAAGTATTTCTTCAGTCATAGAGTTGTCAGCAAGTGGAATAGCCTAGCAAGTGAAGTAGTGGAGGCAGGAACCATACATAGTTTTAAGAAGAGGTATGACAAAGCTCAGGAAGCAGAGAGAGAGAGGATCCAGTAGCGATCAGTGAAGAGGCGGGGCCAGGAGCTGAGTCTCGACCCCTGCAACCACAATTAGGTGAGTACAATTAGGTGAGTACACACACACACACACACACACACACACACACACACACAAAACACACACACACACACACACACACACACACACACACACACACACACACACACACAAACACACAAACACACACACACATAAACACACACACACACACACACACACAAACACACACACACACACACACACACACACACACACACACACACACACACACACACACACACACACACACACACACTGATGTTTCTGCCAAGACTGTTGATAAGAATCTAACAGCAGAACAAATCTACAATGCTGATGAGACACTGTCGCTGTTCTGGCGTTATTGCCCCAGAAGAACAATGGTTACAGCTGATGAGAGAGCTCTTACAGGAGTTAAGGATGCCAAGGGCAGATTAACTGTGCTGAGATGTGCTAATGCAACAGGCATGAGTGATGGTGAGTGTGTTTCCTCTTTTTCTGGGACACACTACAGCAATTCCCCCGAATACGAGAATCCTTTTCTAGTACCCAACACCAACACACAAACGTCTCTTTTTTTCCTGATATAAGAATCACAAACGAGTGTTTTCGTAATTGGTTAACTAAAAGTTATTACACTTTTTGTACTGTATTTTTTTGACTCTGTAATGCTGTTTGATTATTTCGGAACGTTATTTTTTTTTTTTTTTATCATCACACTGGCCGATTCCCACCAAGGCAGGGTGGCCCGAAAAAGAAGAACTTTCACCAT
Organism: Cherax quadricarinatus; assembly: GCF_038502225.1. Classification (NCBI taxonomy): domain Eukaryota; kingdom Metazoa; phylum Arthropoda; class Malacostraca; order Decapoda; family Parastacidae; genus Cherax; species Cherax quadricarinatus. Next base: position 9,077,244 of record NC_091387.1, read on the forward strand.
CATTCACTCCATCACTGTCTTGCCAGAAGGGTGCTTTACATGAAGCTGAGGTAATGTTAAATATGTTTTTGTAATATGAGTTTTCATGAAGCAAAGCATCTTGTAGGACACATTAATCTCATATCTTGGGGAATTGCTTTACCTTAGCAGGAGAAAACTGGTGCATTAAAAAAAGTATAGAAGTATTACTCACCTAAACCACATAGGTACATGTTCAACACCTGTTTCTTCACGATTTTTGCGTCTCTCCCGTTGTTGTTGCTCGAGCTGAGTTTTCATAACCTCGGCTGCGGACATGTTACCTTCCTCCAGTAACCTAAAATTATATACAAAAAATGTTGCTTGATGCTTCTGTACAACATTTATGATAATACATTTGTATTATTGTTGAAAAAAAAAAAAAAATTGTAAATGCGTGTAAAGGTAGAAAGTTGAAAATGAACATAGATAAGAGTAAGGTGATGAGGGTATCAAATTGGATATCACATTGGAGAGAGGGAGTATGGAAGAAGTGAATGTTTTCAGATATTTGGAAGTTGACGTGTCAGCAGATGGGTTTATGAAAGATGAGGTTAACCAGAGAATTGATGAAGGAAAAAATGTGAGTGGTGTGTTGAGGTATATGTGGAGACAAAAAACACTATCTATGGAGGCAAAGAAAGGAATGTATGAAAGTAAAGTGGTACCAAGTCTCTTATATGGGTGTGAAGCTTGGGTTGTAAATGCTGCAGCGAGGAGGTGGTTGGAGGCAGTGGAAATGTCGTGTCTAAGGGCAATGAGTGGTGTAAATATTATGCAGAAAATTTGGAGTGTGGAAATTAGGAAAAGGTGTAGAGTTAATAAAAGTATTAGTCAGAGGGCTGAAGAGGGGTTGTTGAGGTGGTTTGGTCATTTAGAGACACTTGATCAAAGTAGAATGACATGGAGAGCGTACAAATCTGTAGGGGAAGGAAGGTGGGGTAGGGGTCGTCCTCAAAAAGGTTGGATAGAGGGGGTAAAGGAGGTTTTGTGGGCGAGGGGCTTGGACTTCCAGCAGGCGTGTGCGAGCTTGTTAGATAGGAGTGAACAGAGACAAGCGGTTCTTGGGACCTGACAAGCTGTTGGAGTGTCAGCAGGGTAATATTTAGTGAAGGGATTCAGGGGAAACCGGTTATTTTTATATAGCCGGACTTGAGCACTGGAAATGGGAAGTACAATGCCTGCACTTTAACCCGTAAACGGTCCAAACGTATACATGTATATACGTTCACTACCCCAGTGCCCCAAATATTTTGAAAAATAAAAATTTTTTTTCTTTTTTTTTATTGAAAAAAAAAACAGCACATTTTTCTAAGTGTTATAGGATAAAAAAAAAATTTAGAGTCAGTACTTACCGAGATATGAGGCACTTGGGGATTACCTGACAGCAACATGGAGCGCTGCCGCTTGCAAAAGTGTTGCCGATATACCTTCTTTTCTATTTTTCATATTCTTTTATATAATTCTCAAGTTCTGATAATTACAATTTATAGTAGTTCTTGTCATTTCGTAACTAATCTTTGTTCTGACACTAGTATTAGGTACTGAAATTGTACTCACATTCTCACAAACACACTGACAGGTGGACAGTTACACCTGCCTTGGCCATTTACTATTGTCTCGGAATATATACAAAGTAAAGTGGACCCCCGCATAACGATCACCTCCAAATGCGACCAATTATGTAAGTGTATTTATGTAAGTGCGTTTGTACGTGCATGTTTGGGGGTCTGAAATGGACTAATCTACTTCACAATATTCCTTATGGGAAAAAATTCGGTCAGTACTGGCACCTGAACATACTACTGGAATGAAAAAAGTTCGTTAACCGGGGGTCCACTGTATTTATATGGTAGTAGGTTGGCAGACAGCAACCACCCAGGGAGGTACTACCGTCCTGCCAAGTGAGTGTAAAACGAAAGCCTGTGATTGTTTTACATGATGGTAGGATTGCTGATGTCTTTTGTCTGTCTCATAAATATGCAAGATTACAGGCATGTCTTGCTATTTCTACTTACACTTAGGTCACACTACACATACATGTACACATTTATTTATACACACTCATCTGAGTTTTCTTTGATTTTATCTTAATAGTTCTTGGTCTTATTACTTTTCCTTTTATATCCATGGGGAAGTGGAATAAGAATCTTTCCTCCGTAAGCCATGCGTGTTGTAAAAGTCAACTAAAATGCCGGGAACAATGGGCTAGTAACCCCTTTTCCTGTAAAGATTACTAAAAAGAATAAGAAGAAAATTGTTTTTTTTCTTTTTTGGGTCACCCTGCCTCGGTGGGAGACGGCCGACTTGTTGAAAAAAAAAAAAAATCAGGGGAAACCGGTTATTTTTATATAGCCGGACTTGAGTACTGGAAATGGGAAGTACAATGCCTGCACTTTAACCCGTAAACGGTCCAAACGTATACATGTATATACGTTCACTACCCCAGTGCCCCAAATATTTTGAAAAATAAAAAAATCTTTTTTTTTTTTTATTGAAAAAAAAAAAACAGCACATTTTTCTAAGTGTTATAGGATAAAAAAAAAATTTAGAGTCAGTACTTACCGAGATATGAGGCACTTGGGGATTACCTGACAGCAACATGGAGCGCTGCCGCTTGCATAAGTGTTGCCGATATACCTTCTTTTCTATTTTTCATATTCTTTTATATAATTCTCAAGTTCTGATAATTACAATTTATAGTAGTTCTTGTCATTTCGTAACTAATCTTTGTTCTGACACTAGTATTAGGTACTGAAATTGTACTCACATTCTCACAAACACACTGACAGGTGGACAGTTACACCTGCCTTGGCCATTTACTATTGTCTCGGAATATATACAAAGTATTTATATGGTAGTAGGTTGGTACACAGCAACCACCCAGGGAGGTACTACCATCCTGCCAAGTGAGTGTAAAACGAAAACCTGTAATGTTTTACATGATGGTAGGATTGCTGGTGTCTTTTGTCTGTCTCATAAATAAGAAAGATTACAGGTATGTCTTGCTACTTCTACTTACACTTAGGTCACACTACACATACATGTACACGTTTATTTATACACATTCATCTGAGTTTTCTTTGATTTTATCTTAATAGTTCTTGGTCTTATTACGTTTCCTTTTATATCCATGGGGAAGTGGAATAAGAATCTTTTCTCCGTAAGCCATGCGTGTTGTAAAATCAACTAAAATGCCAGGAACAATGGGCTAGTAACCCCTTTTCCTGTAAAGATTACTAAAAAGAATAAGAAGAAGAAAATTGTCAAAGTGGGAAGTCTGAATGTGCGTGGATGTTGTGCAAATGATAAGAAAGAGATGATTGTGGATGTTATGAATGAGAAGAAGCTGGATGTCCTGGCTTTAAGTGAAACAAAGCTGAAGGGGGTGGGAGAGTTTCAGTGGAGAGAAATAAATGGGATTAGATCAGGGGTTTCAAACAGAGTTAGAGCTAAAGAAGGAGTAGCAATAATGTTGAAGGATAAGTTATGGCAGGAAAAGAGGGACTATAAATGTATTAATTCAAGGATTATGTGGAGTAAAATAAAGGTTGGGTGTGAAAAGTGGGTTATAGTAAGCGTATATGCACCTGGAGAAGAGAGAAGTGTAGAGGAGAGAGAGAGAGAGATTTTGGGAAATGTTGAGTGAATGCACGGGGAGTTTTGAACCAAGTGTGAGAGTACTTGTGGTTGGGGATTTCAATGCTAAAGTGGGTAAAAATGTTGTGGAGGGAGTAGTAGGTAAATTTGGGGTGCCAGGGGTAAATGTAAATGGGGAACCTTTAAGGTGGCAACAACAAGTAGGAGGGAAGTGAAAGTGTATAAACTATGGGAGAAGGAAGTTCGGGTGAGATATAAACGACTATTGGCAGAAAGGTGGGCTAGTGCAAAGATGAGTAGTGGGGGGGGAGGGTGAAGAGGGTTGGATGAGTTTCAAAAATGCAGTACATGTATTAGAATGTGGGGCAGAAGTTTGTGGTTATAGGAGGGTGGGGGCAGGAGGAAAGAGGAGTGACTGGTGGAATGATGAAGTAAAGGGTGTGATAAAAGAGAAAAAGTTAGCTTATGAGAGGTTTTTAGAAAGCAGAAGTGTAATAAGAAGAGTAGAGTATATGGAGAGTAAAAGAAAGGTGAAGAGAGTGGTGAGAGAGTGCAAAAGGAGAGCAGATGATAAAGTGGGAGAGGCACTGTCAAGAAATTTTAATGAAAACAAGAAAAAATTTTGGAGCGAGTTAAACAAGTTAAGAAAGCCTAGGGAATGTATAGATTTGTCAGTTAAAAACAGAGTAGGGGAGTTAGCAGATGGGGAGAGGGAGGTATTAGGTAGATGGCGAGAATATTTTGAGGAACTTTTAAATGTTGAGGAAGAAAGGGAGGTGGTAATTTCATGCACTGGTCAGGGAGGTATACCATCTTTTAGGAGTGAAGAAGAGCAGAATATAAGAGTGGGGGAGGTATGTGAGGCATTACGTAGAATGAAAGGGGATAAAGCAGCTGGAACTGATGGGATCATGACAGAAATATTAAAAGCAGGGGAGGATATAGTGTTGGAGTGGTTGGTACTTTTGTTTAATAAATGTATGAAAGAGGTGAAGGTACCTAGGGATTGGCAGAGAGCATGTGTAGTCCCTTTATATAAAGGGAAGGGGGACAAAAGAGATTGTAAAAATTATAGAGGAATAAGTTTACTGAGTAAACCAGGAAAAGTGTATGGTAGGGTTGGAAATAAATGGTATAAAATACCGACACAATGGCAATATAAACACAAATGCAGTATAATGTGATCCTTTATTGACTACGTTTCGCCCACACAGTGGGCTTTTTCAAGTCACAAACAGAACTACCTGGGGTGGAAGGAACGCGAGTATTTATAGTCCGGCTGAGGTCAGGTGAAGAATGCTGCATCTGATGATGTACCGAGTTGGGTTGTAGAGTCTAAAAACTTGGGTAGCTTGGAAAGGAGACTGGACAAGTTTGTGAGCAGACCTTCTACAGTGTTCTTATGTGGGATAGCGATGAAGAAGTTTCTTGGCAAGTGGTTCAGCTATGTTATAGAAGCCACTATTCTGGTTGAAGTTGTCGGATATAGAAATAAGTGATGATTCCAGGATTCTTCTACTCTCACCACGACACCAAAACCAAACGTGGTGTAATTATAGGCTTCTTCCTGCGTGCACTCAGAATCTGCAGCAACGAGTTCCTTGAGGAAGAATGCACTATAATTGAACAGGTATTTTCCAAACTCTACTATCCTCGTCACTTCATCAGAGACTGCAGACGGCGAGCACTAAACATCTTCAACACACCCAGAGAAGACACTGCCGAGAAGAGATACATAGTCCTTCCCACCAACTCCATTGCCAAACATGTTTCCAACATCTTTGCCAAAACATCATTCCAAGTATCTACCTCCACAACCACGACCATCAAGGACATCACCAGTAGTAGGCAGGACAAGCCTCCATCCTCTGCAGGGGTATACATAATCCCTTGTAATGACTGCAACAAGTTATACGTGGGCGAAACATCAAGGGACCTCCAAACACGTATTTCAGAACACCAATACGCAAGCAGGTCTGACGACACAAGGAATGCCTGCGTACAACACCGTAATTCACACAACCACTTGATAAACTACAGAAACTCAAGACTTATCGCCACAGAAGACAACACTCAATACCGAAGAATCCTGGAATCATCACTTATTTCTATATCCGACAACTTCAACCAGAATAGTGGCTTCTATAACATAGCTGAACCACTTGCCAAGAAACTTCTTCATCGCTATCCCACATAAGAACACTGTAGAAGGTCTGCTCACAAACTTGTCCAGTCTCCTTTCCAAGCTACCCAAGTTTTTAGACTCTACAACCCAACTCGGTACATCATCAGATGCAGCATTCTTCACCTGACCTCAGCCGGACTATAAATACTCGCGTTCCTTCCACCCCAGGTAGTTCTGTTTGTGACTTGAAAAAGCCCACTGTGTGGGCGAAACGTAGTCAATAAAGGATCACATTATACTGCATTTGTGTTTATATTGCCGTATGGTAGGGTTATAATTGAAAGAATTAGAGGTAAGACAGAATGTAGGATTGTGGATGAGCAAGGTTTCAGAGTGGGTAGGGGATGTGTAGATCAAGTGTTTACATTGAAGCATATATGTGAACAGTATTTAGATAAAGGTAGGGAAGTTTTTATTGCATTTATGGATTTAGAAAGGGCATATGATAGAGTGGATAGGGGAGCAATGTGGCAGATGTTGCAAGTATATGGAATAGGTGGTAAGTTATTAAATGCTGTAAAGAGTTTTTATGAGGATAGTGAGGCTCAGGTTAGGGTGTGTAGAAGAGAGGGAGAATACTTCCTGGTAAAAGTAGGTCTTAGACAGAGATGTGTAATGTCACCATGGTTGTTTAATATATTTATAGATGGGATTGTAAAGGAAGTAAATGCTAGGGTGTTTGGGAGAGGGGTGGGATTAAATTATGTGGAATCAAATTCAAAATGGGAATTAACACAGTTACTTTTTGCTGATGATACTGTGCTTATAGGAGATTCTAAAGAAAAATTGCAAAGGTTAGTGGATGAGTTTGAGAATGTGTGTAAAGGTAGAAAGTTGAAAGTGAACATAGAAAAGAGTAAGGTGATGAGGGTATCAAATCATTTTGATGAAGAAAAAGGAGGAGTATGGAAGAAGTGGATGTTTTCAGATACTTGGGAGTTGACATGTCAGTGGAGGGATTTATGAAAGATGAGGTTAATAAGAACATAAGAACATAAGAAAGGAGGAACACTGCAGGAGGCCTGTTGGCCCATACTAGGCAGGTCCTTTACAATTCATCCCACTAACAAACATTTGCCCAACCCAATTTTCAATGCCACCCAAGAAATAAGCTCTGATGTGAAAGTCCCACTCAAATCCAACCCCTCCCACTCATGTACTTATCCTACCTAAATTTGAAACTACCCAAAGTCCCAGCCTCAATAACCCAACTAGGTAGACTGTTCCACTCATCTACTACCCTATTTCCAAACCAATACTTTCCTATGTCCTTTCTAAATCTAAACTTATCTAATTTAAATCCATTACTGCGGGTTCTCTCTTGGAGAGACATCCTCAAGACCTTATTAATATCCCCTTTATTAATACCTATCTTCCACTTATACACTTCTATCAGGTCTCCCCTCATTCTTCGTCTAACAAGTGAATGTAACTTAAGAGTCTTCAATCTTTCTTCATAAGGAAGATTTCTAATGCTATGTATTAATTTAGTCATTCTACGCTGAATGTTTTCTAACGAATTTATGTCCATTCTGTAATATAGAGACCAGAACTGAGCTGCATAATCTAGGTGAGGCCTTACTAATGATGTATAAAGCTGCAGTATGACCTCTGGACTTCTGTTGCTTACACTTCTTGATATAAATCCCAGTAATCTATTTGCCTTATTACGTACGCTTAGGCATTGCTGTCTTGGTTTAAGGTTGCTGCTCACCGTAACCCCCAAGTCCTTTTTGCAATCTGTATGGCTAAGTTGTACATCATTTAACTTATAAGTACTAGGGTTATGGGCACTCCCAAGCTTCAGAACCTTGCATTTATCTACATTGAACTGCATCTGCCACTTTTCTGACCAAGAATAGAGTTTGTTTAAATCCTCCTGAAGTTCCATAACATCTACATTTGAATCAATTATCATACCTATTTTTGTGTCATCGGCGAATTTGCTCATATCACTAGTAATTCCCTCATCAAGATCATTGATATATATTATAAACAACAACGGGCTCAAGACTGATCCCTGTGGAACGCCACTTGTTACAGATCCCCACTCAGATTTAACCCCATTTATGGACACTCTCTGCTTCCTGTCAGTGAGCCATGACTCGATCCACGAGAACACTTTTCCCCCAATGCCATGAGCTGCCACTTTCTTTAACAGTCTATGGTGCGGAACTCTATCAAAAGCCTTACTAAAATCTAAGTAAATAATATCAAATTCTTTATCGTGGTCAACAGCCTCAAAAGCTTTACTGAAGAAAGTTAATAAATTAATTAGACAAGACCGGCCTCTTGTGAATCCATGCTGAGTATCATTAATCAAGCTATGCTTATCGAGATGGCTTCTTATAATCTCAGCTATAATTGACTCTAGTAATTTGCCTACAATTGAGGTCAGGCTTATTGGGCGGTAATTTGATGGTAACGACTTGTCCCCTGTTTTAAAAATAGGAATTACATTAGCCATCTTCCACATATCAGACACTACACCTGTTTGAAGAGATAAATTAAAAATATTAGTTAATGGTTCACAGAGTTCCATTTTGCATTCCTTAAGAACCCTTGAAAAAACCTCATCAGGACCCGGCGACTTATTTTGCTTCAGTCTGTCTATCTGCTTCACAACCATTTCACTAGTGACTGTGATGTTACATAATTTATCTTCTTCTAGCCCACTATAAAAATTAATTACTGGAATATTGTTAGTGTCTTCCTGTGTAAAAACTGAGAGAAAATAATTATTAAAAATCGAGCACATTTCATTCTCTTTGTCAGTAAGATGCCCATAGTTATTTTTAAGGGGGCCTATCTTATCTCTAACTTTTGTTCTATATACCTGGAAAAAACTTTTTGGGTTAGTTGTAGAATCCCTAGCAACTTTAATTTCATAGTCCCTTTTAGCTTTTCTTATCCCCTTTTTAATGTCCCTCCTAATGTCAATATACTGATTCATAAGATGGCCCTCACCTCTTTTGATACGCCTATAAATTCCTTTCTTATGCCCTAGTAGATATTTGAGCCTATTATTCATCCATTTTGGGTCATTTCTATTTGATCTAATTTCTTTATATGGGATAAACGTTCTTTGAGCAGCATGTATAGTGTTCAGAAAACTGTCATATTGATAGCTCACTTCGTTACCCCAGTCAACAGATGATAAGTGTTCTCTAAGCCCATCGTAATCTGCTAAGCGAAAATCTGGGACTGTTACTGAGTTATCGCTACTATCGTACTTCCATTCAATGCTAAATGTAATTGATTTGTGGTCGCTAGCACCCAGTTCCTCTGAAATTTCTAAATTATTAACAAGGGATTCATTGTTTGCCAGAACTAAGTCAAGCAGGTTATTTCCCCTTGTAGGTTCTGTCACAAACTGCTTCAAAAAACAATCATGAACTACTTCTAAGAAGTCGTATGATTCTAAATTCCCAGTCAAGAAATTCCAATCAATATGACTAAAGTTCAAGTCTCCTAGAATTACTACATTATTGTGCCTTGTGGCCTTAACAATTTCCTCCCATAGTAGTCTCCCTTGGTCCCTATCTAAGTTTGGGGGATGGTATATCACTCCTAAAATCAGTTTTTCATGTCCCTCTGAAAATTCTATCCAAACAGACTCTGTATGCGTTACTTCAGACTTAATACCCGTTTTTATGCAACAGTTCAAGCGATCTCGGACATACAATGCCACCCCACCCCCCTTCCCGATACTTCTATCTACTTGGAACAATTTAAAACCCTGAATATGACATTCCGCAGGCATGTCCCGACTTTTTGAATTAAACCACGTCTCAGTTAAGGCAAATACATCAATGTTACCTGCACTAGCAACTAATCTCAATTCGTCCATCTTATTCCTAGCACTACGGCAATTAGCATAATAAACATTGAAAGACTCTCCTTTCTCTTTACCCCTCCTGCTCATTTCTGTTTTTCTACTAAACCTATTACTGTCCTTATCACCCAAAGTCCCTGGCTTTTCAATATCTACCTCGTTCTGCTTTTTACTAGTTCCCCTAGAACTCGTAATATTACTACACTGGGACTTCACTGTTTTCCTGCCAAAACCCATACCACTAACTATTCCTAGTTTAAAGTCCTAACTGCTCCCTCCACTGCAGTTGCCAGTGCTACCACCCCAGACCTAGATAAGTGAACCCCATCCCTGGCATACATGTCATTTCTGCCATAGAAGAGGTCCCAGTTGTCAATGAATGTTACCGCATTTTCCTTACAGTATTTGTCCAGCCAGCAATTGACACCAATTGCCCTGGACAACCATTCATTTCCAACTCCTCTCCTTGGCAAAATACCACATATGACAGGGTTCCCACCCTTAATCATAGAATTGATGAGGGAAAAAAGGTGAGTGGTGCATTGAGGCTTATGTGGAGTCAAGAAATGTTATCTATGGAGGCAAAGAAGGGAATGTATGAAAGTATAGTAGTACCAACACTCTTATATGGGTGTGAAGCTGGGTTGTGAATGCAGCAGCGAGGAGGCGGTTGGAGGCAGTGGAGATGTCCTGTTTAAGGGCAATGTGTGGTGTAAATATTATGCAGAAAATTAGGAGTGTGGAAAATAGAAGGTGTGGAGTTAATAAAAGTATTAATCAGAGGGCTGAAGAGGGGTTGTTGAGGTGGTTTGGTCATTTAGAGAAAATGGATCAAAGTAGAATGACATGGAGAGCATATAAATCTGTAGGGGGAAGGAAGGCGGGGTAGGGGTCATCCTCGAAAAGGTTGGAAGGAGGGGGTAAAGGAGGTTTTGTGGGTGAGGGGCTTGGACTTCCAGCAAGCATGTGTGTGTTAGATGGGAGTGAATGGAGACGAATGGTATTTGGGACCTGACGAGCTGTTGGAGTGTGAGCAGGGTAATATTTAGTGAAAGGATTCAGGGAAACCGGTTATTTTTATATAGCTGGACTTGAGTCCTGGAAATGGGAAGTTCAATGCCTGCACTCTAAAGGAGGGGTTTGAGATATTGGCAGTTTGGAGGGATATGTTGTGTATCTTTATACGTTTATACTTCTAAACTGTTGTGTTCTGAGCACCTCTGCAAAAACACTGATTATGTGTGAGTGAGGTGAAAGTGTTGAATGATGATGAAAGTATTTTCTTTTTGGGGATTCTGGGTCACCCTGCCTCGGTGGGTCACCCTGCCTCGGTGGGTCACCCTGCCTCGGTGGGAGATGGCCGACTTGTTGAAAAAAAAAAAAATATTTACATGTCCCAGCAATGTTTTGGATATGTGGTAGTACAGCTGGCCACCATGCAGTTGGCCAGCCAGCTGGCCAGCCAGCTAGCCAGCCAGCCAATCAGTCAGTCAGTCATCCAGACAGGCAGCCAGCCAGCCTGCTAACCAGCCAGCCTGCCAACCAGCCAGCCTGCCAGCCAGCCAGCCTGCCAACCAGCCAGCCTGCCAACCAGCCAGCCTGCCTGAAAACCAGCCAGCTAGCCAGCCAGCCAATCAGTCAGTCAGTCATCCAGACAGGCAGCCAGCCAGCCTGCCAACCAGCCAGCCTGCCAGCCAGCCAGCCAGCCAGAATTGTTTCTCTTGACTTAGGGCATAGATTATAAGACATTCTGAAAGGGTGTTGCACAAATATTGCACATGGGTTATTATTGAGGTTTTTTGATATTTCCTTGACCACTTGTGGCCACATCCACCTCAAAGCCACTAAACTCAGGGTCAAAATCACTTTCCTCTTAAAATGGGAGTGTTAATACTACATGACATCAGTGAATCCCAGGTGTTTGCTCTAGCTGGTGCTCATTTGAACTGGTGCTCCCACAAGGTACTAAGTGGTCCCAGATTTTTCTAATACCGCACACACTGAGTGTTAGGACCCATTTTATGCTGACAGTAAAAATGTATATATACGTTTGGACCGTTTACGGGTTAAAGGAGGGGTTTGGGATATTGACAGTTTGGAGGGATATGTTATATATCTTTATATGTACAGTGGACCCCCGCTTTACGATCACCTCCCAATGCGACGAATTATGTAAGTGTATTTATGTAAGTGCGTTTGTACGTGTATGTTTGGGGGTCTGAAATGGACTAATCTACTTCACAATATTCCTTATGGGAAAAAATTCGGTCAGTACTGGCACCTGAACATACTTCTGGAGTGAAAAAATATCATAAACTGGGGGTCCACTGTACTTCTAAACTCTGGGTGCCGCTGCAGTAACAGTGATTATGTATGAGTGAGGTGAAAATGTTGAATGATGATCAAAGTATTTACTTCTTTGGGAATTTTCTTTCTTTTTGGGTCACCCTGCCTCGATGGGAGACAGCCAAATTGTTGAAAAAAAAAAAAAAATTCAAACATTCTTACAATAAGAGAAAGTTACATACTTTGTCAATGCTGAACTACGCACATTGATCTAAGACAAATTTAATACAGTGGAACCTTGGTTTATGTATGCCCTAGTTTGTATGTAAAATGTATTTTTTGCTAATATTTCCCATAAAAAATAACGTAAATCCAATTAATCCATTCCAGATACCAAAAATATTAACAAAAAATACATTTTATAGAGAATAACTATAGTTTTACATACAAACTAGACCATGCGAAAACCAAGGTTCCACTGTACTAGCAAACCCTTGATTTAATGTACTAATAGGAGGACCAGGTGGCCAGTAATAGCATATGTGGTGGACAGAGACGAGATTCTTTTGCCACGATCATAATAGTAAGGAATAATTCTGTAGCCAATGGACTTGGTTGTTTCCAAATCAAGTGACCTATCAGATCTTGTTCCATATTTTCAAATCCATCAAACTGCAATTTAAAAACTTCTCAAGCAGTAAAACCTAATATAGGTGGTCCTTAACTTACGATGGAATTTCATTCTGACAAATCCATCGTAAGTTGAAAATATTTTAAGTCAAACATGAAATTTTTTTTCGACACACTGGTCATAGCCCACAAAGACAGGGTGATGTAAAAAGAAAAACAAGTTATTTCTTTTTGCATTTAGTAATTTATACAGAAGGGGTTACTAGCCCCTTGTTCTCAGCATTTTAGTCACCTCTTACAACACGTATGGCTTGACTCAAGAAATCGTAATGACACGATTGCAAATAAACCATACCCCCGGCCGGGATTGAACCCGCGGTCATAGAGTCTCAAAACTCCAGCCCGTCGCGTATGGCTTATGGAGGAGAGATTCTTGTCTACTTATCCATGAAGATGAATGTATTATAAATAAATAAGTAAAAACTACTGTCAGTGAATAAGTAAATAAACAAATAACTAAATACCAATATTGAAAAGTACATAAATGAATACAATTTACAGACTTGCCACCTTCATGTTGGGTAAGTATCTTAAGCTTCATCTTCAGAGTAATGGCCTTCACACTATCGTGAAATCGCAATATCATTAGTTGAACCATTGTAAGTTGAGGAGCGTCTGTACAAGTTTTGTGTCATAATGGTCACTTGTCTCAATGTATACTGTATTATATAACAAGTGAAATCTTTTATTTTATAGAAAGAAGCACATAATGTATTAAGGCAAGTAAAAGATGTAATCTATAAAAAGCTAACCTTTGATCAGGTCTAAATCTAGTGTCTGTAGGAGGTAGATATTTAGATTGATCATCGTCTAACTCATTCAGCTCCATTGCAAACCGAGTGAACCCATAGTAGAGATGATAATCTTCTGGCATGCTTCCTGGGCGCCATACCACACGTGCCGAAGGTGCATGTCCACAGTAAAGAGCCTCAGTCCATTTTCCAAACAGGTTGTGTATAACGTGTCCATCGACATCTGTGACAGTGCCGAAGACTTCGTGACGCTTTGCTGACCATGAACTAGCCTGTAGGAAAAAATTTCTGAATAGAAATTAAAAGCAATTGCAGTCTCTCCTCACTTAGCGATGTACTCGTTTACCAACCGCTCGGACTTATGACCAGCTCTCCAATCGGTTTCCAAACCTATGTACATTAAAAGTGATATCCTCTATTCTGTCTACTACGGTATACAGCACTCTACTATATAAACATTTAAAAGCCTTCTAAAAATGTTATAAATGGTGCAAATGTGATATTAAAAAAATATTTAAAGATGGCTGACACAAACCCACTACCAGCATAGTATGCTCCTCGCTTAATGATCAATTAGCTTACCGACCTACTCTTAGGAACGGAACCCATCGTTAAGTGAGGAGAGGCTGTACACTATTATACAGGCACTCGCTTTAGAGTCAGTTACAGGAGGCCCTAAATATACACCACCTTCTTTTCAGTGTTCCATGTTTTCATTGGCTTCAAATTGAGCTGTTGTTCATTATGTTCCACCCACTGGTGATAGGCACTGGCAGGTGCAACAATGGCTTAATTGAAAGCCGACGAAAACATGGAACACTGAAAATGGGCGATGCACATGCGGGGTGCTCCTACTTATGTTTATTAATTATACTTGCCTTGCTCTTAACCCTTAAACTGTCCAAACAAATCTACGTTCACATGCGTAGTGCTCCAAAAGTAGATCTACGTTTTTTTACATATTTTCAATAACAAAAAAAACGTAGATCCAAGTTTTTTTTACACGTTTTCAAAAAAAAAAATCTACGTTTTTTTTACATACTTTCAAATGTTGAAAAAATGTAGATCTACGTTTGGACAACTTAAGGGTTAATGCTTGTTGGCAATTTTCAATTTTTTTATTATTTTTACTTCTGCATCATCTTTTCAGGCCTCGTGCTATTGTGCACTTAATAAATGATAGTGTAAATATGTTTTTAGGCTTTTATATATGCTATGAATTGCTTTAACTCTTAAACTGTCCAAACATAGGTCTATATTCACATGCATAGTAGTCCAAAAGTAGATCTACGTTTTTTACGTATTTTCAAATAAAAAAAAACGTAGATCAAAGTTTTCTAAACGCTTTCAAATGTTAAAAAAAAAAAAGATATACATTTTTTTACATAGTTTTAAATGTTGATAAAACGTACATCTACGTTTGGACAGTTTACGGGTTAAGCGATATCTGTTTTACAGTGGCAGTCTGGAACCTAACCCACCACATTAGTGAGTTTTTTTCTGTTCTTTTCAATACTTCGGACATCTTCCCTTGAGGCAGGGTGACCCAAAAAAGAAAAACACTTTCACCATCATTCGCTCAGATATGGCAATTTAGATGTCACTCCAAACATCCAATATATCAAACCCCTCCTTTAAGGTGCAGGCATCGTACTTCCCACCTCCAGGTCTCAAGTCTGGCTCACTGGTTTCCCTGAATCCCTTCACAAAATATCACACTGCTCACACTCCAACAGCTCATCAGGTCCCAAAAACCATTTGTCTTCACTAACTCCTATTAGTGAGGCATGCCATTATATATAATGGCATGCCTTATTGTGGCTAGCTGGTCTAGTGGCTAACGCAACGGGCTGGAGTTTTGAGACTCTATGACCGCGGGTTCAATCCCGGCCGGGGGTATGGTTCATATAAAAAAAAAAATTTACAAGGAAATTTGTACATTTAATAACAAAGAAATCGATAAAATTGATAAAATGCTAAATACATATTAAGATGAGGGTGGATAATGTTAGAGATTACATATTTACAGACAAGGGAGGACAGAAATGCTCATGGTGTGTAATCTTCAATATCATACACAAATAAGCTGCACATAGGATAAACTTTACAGCGGCATTTTGATCTGACGGACTGAAATGTCGTCATAAAGTTCTTTCTCCCAGATCCAGGTTATTTATGTATTGTTCCAGTCATAGTATTGTGCTTTTCTGTTCTTCAATATCATTATATAAAATTACATATACAGTGGACCCCTGCATAACGATCACCTCCGCATGCGACCAATTATGTAAGTGTATTTACGTAAGTGCGTTTGTACGTGTATGTTTGGGGGTCTGAAATGGACTAATCTACTTTACAATATTCCTTATGGGAACAAATTCGGTCAGTACTGGCACCTGAACATACTGCTGGAGTGAAAAAATATCGTTAACCGGGGGTCCACTGTATAAACATACTGCCCCGTGGCCTGGTGGCAAAAGCTCTCGCTTCACATGGTGAGGGTCCGGGTTCGATTCCCAGCAGAGGAGTGGAAACATTGGGCGTGTTTCCTTACACCGGTTGTCTATGTTCACCCATCAGTAAAATGGGTACCTGGGTGTTAGCCAACTGGTGTGGGTTGCATCCTGGGTGTTAATCGACTGGTGTGGGTTGCAGCCTGGGTGTTAATCGACTGGTGTGGGTTGCATCCTGGGATGCAACCCACATAACAAGGGGCTTTCTGTACAGTAGTACAGTGGAATCCCGAGTTCAGTATGCCCTGAGTATCGTACGCTTCAAGTTTAGAACCATTTTTCGGCTAAATTTTGTCCAAATTTTTGCACTGTGCCCCGTGTTTCATCCTGCGTACCAGACCTGTCCTCCTGCCCGCGCCTGTGCGCCTCCCCGCGCAGCCGTTGTGAATCAGTCTGGCTATGTTTCTCTTAGAGTGAACATTACCTTATATACTAGATCCTTCGCTTCGAACTATAGACCAATAAGCCTTACCTCCATAGTGGGAAAATTTATGGAATCAATAATTGCCGAAGCAATTCGTAGCCATCTTGACAGGCACAGATTGATTAATGATTCTCAACACGGTTTTACAAAGGGGCGTTCCTGTCTTACGAATTTACTAACTTTTTTCACTAAGGTGTTTGAGGAGGTAGATCATGGTAATGAATATGATATTGTGTATATGGACTTCAGTAAGGCTTTCGATAGAGTTCCACACCAGAGGCTATTGAGGAAACTTAGGGCACATGGAATAGGAGGAGAAATTTTTTCCTGGGTAGAGGCATGGCTGACAAATAGGCAGCAGAGAGTTTGCATAAATGGGGAGAAATCAGAATGGGGGCACGTCACAAGCGGTGTTCCTCAGGGGTCAATGTTGGGCCCGTTGTTGTTCACAATTTACATGAACGACATAGATGAGGGAATAAATAGCGACATAAGCAAATTTGCTGATGACACCAAAATATGCCGTCCAATTCATTCTAATGAGGACACTAGAGCACTCCAGGATGATTTGATTAGACTGACGCAATGGTCAGAGAAGTGGCAGATGCAGTTTAATATTGACAAATGCAAAGATCTAAATGTTGGACAGTTAAATAACCATGCCACATATAAACTAAATAATGTAGATCTTAATACTACCGATTGCAAAAATGATTTAGGAGTTCTGGTTAGCAGTAACCTAAAACCAAGACAACAGTGCATTAGTGTTCGCAATAAAGCTAACAGAATTCTTTTCTTCATATCTAGAAGTATAAATAATAGAAGTCCTCAGGTTGTTCTTCAACTCTATATATCCTTGGTTAGGCCTCATTTAGACTATGCTGCTCAGTTCTGGTCACCGTATTACAGAATGGATATAAATGCTCTGGAAAACGTACATAGGAGGATGACAAAGATGATCCCATGTATCAGAAATCTTCCCTATGAGGATAGACTGAAGGCCCTGAATCTGCACTCTCTCGAAAGGCGTAGAATTAGGGGGGATATGATTGAGGTGTATAAATGGAAAACAGGAATAAATAAAGGGGATGTAAATAGTGTGCTGAAAATTTCCAGCTAAGACAGGACTCGCAGCAATGGTTTCAAGTTGGAAAAATTCAGATTCAGGAAGGATATAGGAAAGTACTGGTTTGGTAATAGAGTTGTGGATGAGTGGAACAAGCTCCCGAGTACAGTTATTGAGGCTAAAACGTCGTGTAGTTTTAAAAATAGGTTAAATACATGAGTGGGTGTGGGTGGGTGTGAGTTGGACCTGACTAGCTTGTGCTGCTGGGTCTGGTACAGTGCTCCATCCTTGAGTGGGGATGACCAGACTGGGTGGGTCATTGGGATAATCCGGGGGTGGGTCATTGGTCTAATCCGGGGGAGACATGGACCTGCTCCGCATGGGTCAGTAGGCCTGTTGCAGTGTTCCTTCTTTCTTATGTTCTTAAAGTGCCCTAGAGTGATAAAATGCATATACAGTACACTCATTACTTACCTAAAAATATTTGTAGTCTTAATGGTCTTAATACAGGGTGCAAGGTGAATAGTATGGTAGGTACATATGAAAGTGTGGTAGGTATGTAACCCCCATCTGGCTACCCCACTCACACATTATATAGTAGGCATTTAAAGTGCCCTAAAGTGATAAAATGTATATACAGTACACCCATTACTTACCTTAAAATATTTGTAGTCTTGATGGTCTTAATATAGGGTGTAAGGGGAATAGTAAAGTAGGTACATATGGAAGTGTGGTAGGTATGGAACCCCCCATCTTGCTACCCCACTCACACATTATATACTAGGCTTCTAAAGTGCTCTAGAGTGTTAAAATGCATATACAGTACACTCATTACTTTTTTTTTTTCAACAAGTCGGCCGTCTCCCACGGAGGCAGGGAGACCCAAAAAAGAAAGAAAATCCCCAAAAAGAAAAATACTTTCATCATCATTCAACACTTTCACCACACTCACACATTATCACTGTTTTTCCAGAGGTGCTCAGAATACAACAGTCTAGAAGCATATACATATAAAGATACACAACATATCCCTCCAAACTCCCAATATCCCAAACCCCTCCTTTAAAGTGCAGGCATTGTAATTCCCATTTCCAGGACTAAAGTCCGACCATATGAAAATAACCGGTTTCCCTGAATCCCTTCACTAAATATTACCCTGCTCACGCTCCAACAGATCGTCAGGTCCCAAGTACCATTCATCTCCATTCACTCCTATCTAACACGCTCACGCACGCTTGCTGGAAGTCCAAGCCCCTTGCCCACAAAACCTCCTTTACCCCTCTCTCCAACCCTTTCGAGGACGACCCCTACCCCGCCTTCCTTCCCCTATAGATTTATATGCTTTCCATGTCATTCTATTTTGATCCATTCTCTCTAAATGACCAAACCACCTCAACAACCCCTCTTCTGCCCTCTGACTAATACTTTTATTAACTCCACACCTTCTCCTAATTTCCACACTCCGAATTTTCTGCATAATATTTACATCACACACTGCCCTTAAACAGGACATCTCCACTGCCCCCAACCGTCTCCTCGCTGCTGCATTTACCACCCAAGCTTCACACCCATATAAGAGTGTTCGTACTACTATACTTTCATACATTCCCTTCTTTGCCTCCATAGATAACGTTTTTTGACTCCACATATACCTCAACGCACCACTCACCTTTTTTCCCTCATCAATTCTATGATTAACTTCATCCTTCATAAATCCATCCGCCGACACGTCAACTCCCAAGTATCTGAAAACATTCACTTCTTCCATACTCCTCCTCCCCAATTTGATATCCAATTTTTCTTTATCTAAATCATTCAATACCCTCATCACCTTACTCTTTTCTATGTTCACTTTCAACTTTCTACCTTTACACACATTCCCAAACTCATCCACTAACCTTTGCAATTTTTCTTTAGAATCTCCCATAAGCACAGTATCATCAGCAGAAAGTAACTGTGTCAATTCCCATTTTGAATTTGATTCCCCAAAATTTAATCCCACCCCTCTCCCGAACACCCTAGCATTTACTTCCTTTACAACCCCATCAATATATTAAACAACCATGGTGACATTACACATCCCTGTCTAAGACCTACTTTTACCAGGAAGTAGTCTCCCTCTCTTCTACACACCCTAACCTGAGCCTCACTATCCTCATAAAAACTCTTTACAGCTTTTAATAACTTACCACCTATTCCATATACTTGCAACATCTGCCACATTGCTCCTCTATCCACTCTATCATATGCCCTTTCTAAATCCGTAAATGCAATAAAAACTTCCCTACCTTTATCTAAATACTGTTCACATATATGCTTCAATGTAAACACTTGATCTACACATCCCCTACCCACTCTGAAACCTCCTTGCTCATCCGCTATCCTATATTCTGTCTTACCTCTAATTCTTTCAATTATAACCCTACCATACACTTTTCCTGGTATACTCAGTAAACTTATTCCTCTATAATTTTTACATTCTCTTTTGTCCCCTTTCCCTTTATATAAAGGGACTATACATGCTCTCCGCCAATCCCTAGGTACCTTCCCCTCTTTCATACATTTATTAAACAAAAGTACCAACCACTCCAACACTATATCCCTCCCTGCTTTTAACATTTCTGTCATGATCCCATCAGTTCCAGCAGCTTTACCCCCTTTCATTCTACGTAATGCCTCACGTACCTCCCCACACTTACATTCTGCTCTTCTTCACTCCTAAAAGATGGTATACCTCCCTGGCCAGTGCATGAAATTACTGCCTCTCTTTCTTCCTTAACATTTAAAAGTTCCTCAAAATATTCTCGCCATCTACCTAATACCTCCCTCTCCCCATCTACTAACTCCCCTACTCTGTTTTTAACTGACAAATCCATACTTTCCCTAGGCTTTCTTAACTTGTTTAACTCACTCCAACAGTTAACAAACACTCGGGTAACAGGTACCTATTTACTACTCAGTAAATAGGAGCAGCAGGTGTAAAGAGACTTGCTCATACATACTGTCCTGCCCAGGTGACGAACCTAAGTTGTGTTGTGTTAGCAGCTATATCAGTAAGTCACTGGTGACCCGTGTCCTCCTAAGACTTACCTGTATCTGACACACCTCTTAACCATTAATCTACCAGTGTGATGTTGGTACTTCCCCATAAAATGATGATGATGGATGATGATTATGATGACACTAACTCCAGGTTGAGGGACTGACTACCACAAACTGCTCATCTACCACCATTCTTCTCTGCACTGGACTGAAGAAGCCACTAGCTAGCAAAATGTTTCTTCAATGTTGCACAAGTGTCTCATTCTTCACTTCTTAGTTTTCTAAACCATTTGTATCACAATCATGACCTTACCCATGTTAGTGTTAAACATGCCATGAGTTTGATCAAGCTGGGGTCTGGCAAACATTGAGAACTGTTAATACTGTCTTAAGTCTGGTAAACATTCATTATTTTTTTTTTCTTATTAACACATCGGTCATTTCCCACCAAGGTAGGGTGGCCAGAAAAAGAAAAACTTTCATCATTCACTCCATCACTGTCTTGCCAGAGGCATGCTTATACTAGTTATAAAACTGCAACATTAACACCCTCTTTCAGAGTGCAGACACTGTACTTCCCGTCTCCAGGACTCAAGTCCGGCCTGCTGGTTTCCCTGAATCCCTTCATAAATGTTACCTTGCTCACACTCCAACAGCACGTCAAGTCCAAAAAACCATTTGTCTCCATTTGCTCCTATCCATCACAGTCATGCTTACTGGAAGTCTAAGCCCCCACACACACAAAAACCTCCTTTACCCCCTCCCTCCAACCTTTCCTAGGCCGACCCCTACTACATCTTCCCTAAACTACAGATTTATACACTCTTGTAGTCATTCTGTTTCATTCCATCCTCTCAACATGTCCGAACCACCTCCACCATCTCCTCCTCAGCTCTCTGGATAATAGTTTTGGTAATCCTGCATCTCCTAATTTCTAAACTAAGGATCTCTGCATTATATTCACACCACACATTTCCCTCAAACATGACCTCTACACTGCCTCTAGCCTCCTTTTTGTTGGAACATTTACCACCCATGCTTCACACCCATACAAGAGCATTTGTATAATGTTCTTTGTCTCCACAGACTCCTCAATGCGCTTCACCTTCCTTCCCTCGTCAATTCTATGATTCATTTTATCCTTTATAGACCCATCTGCTAACACGTCCACTCACTCCCAAATATCTTAATACATTAACCTCCTCCATACTCTCTCCCTCCAGTCTGATATCCAATCTTTCATTACCTAAATTTTTATCCTCATCACCTTACTCTTTCCTATATTCATTTTTAATTTCCTTCTTTTACATACCCTACCAAACTCATACCAACCTCTGCAACTTCTCTTCAGAATCTCCCAAAAGCACAGTGTTATCAGCAAAGAGCAATTGTGACAACTAACACTGTTAGATTCCTTATCTTTTAACTCAACACCTCTAGCCAACACCCAAGCATTTATTTCTCTTACAACCCCATCTATAAATATATTGAACAACCACAGTGACATTACACATCCTTGTCTAAGGCCTACTTTTACTGGGAAATAATCTCCCTCTCTCCTACATACTCTAACCTGAGCATCACTATCCTTGTAAAAACTTTTCACTGCTTTCAATAGCCTACCTCCTATACCATACATTTGCAACATCTGCCACAATTGAACATTAAAATGGTATAAAATACCGACAGGTTGTTAGGTAGATACATATTATTAAATGGAGTTATTAAATGGAGAGTTAGAGGTATTGGGAAGATGGAAGGAATATTTTGAGGAATTGTTAAATGTTGATGAAGATAGGGAAGCTGTGATTTCGTGTATAGGGCAAGGAGGAATAACATCTTGTAGGAGTGAGGAAGAGCCAGTTGTGAGTGTGGGGGAAGTTCGTGAGGCAGTAGGCAAAATGAAAGGGGGTAAGGCAGCCGGGATTGATGGGATAAAGATAGAAATGTTAAAAGCAGGTGGGGATATAGTTTTGGAGTGGTTGGTGCAATTATTTAATAAATGTATGGAAGAGGGTAAGGTACCTAGGGATTGGCAGAGAGCATGCATAGTTCCTTTGTATAAAGGCAAAGGGGATAAAAGAGAGTGCAAAAATTATAGGGGGATAAGTCTGTTGAGTGTACCTGGTAAAGTGTATGGTAGAGTTATAATTGAAAGAATTAAGAGTAAGACGGAGAATAGGATAGCAGATGAACAAGGAGGCTTTAGGAAAGGTAGGGGGTGTGTGGACCAGGTGTTTACAGTGAAACATATAAGTGAACAGTATTTAGATAAGGCTAAAGAGGTCTTTGTGGCATTTATGGATTTGGAAAAGGCATATGACAGGGTGGATAGGGGGGCAATGTGGCAGATGTTGCAAGTGTATGGTGTAGGAGGTAGGTTACTGAAAGCAGTGAAGAGTTTTTACGAGGATAGTGAGGCTCAAGTTAGAGTATGTAGGAAAGAAGGAAATTTTTTCCCAGTAAAGGTAGGCCTTAGACAAGGATGTGTGATGTCACCGTGGTTGTTTAATATATTTATAGATGGGGTTGTAAGAGAAGTAAATGCGAGGGTCTTGGCAAGAGGCGTGGAGTTAAAAGACAAAGAATCACACACAAAGTGGGAGTTGTCACAGCTGCTCTTTGCTGATGACACTGTGCTCTTGGGAGATTCTGAAGAGAAGTTGCAGAGATTGGTGGATGAATTTGGTAGGGTGTGCAAAAGAAGAAAATTAAAGGTGAATACAGGAAAGAGTAAGGTTATGAGGATAACAAAAAGATTAGGTGATGAAAGATTGAATATCAGATTGGAGGGAGAGAGTATGGAGGAGGTGAATGTATTCAGATATTTGGGAGTGGACGTGTCAGCGGATGGGTCTATGAAAGATGAGGTGAATCATAGAATTGATGAGGGAAAAAGAGTGAGTGGTGCACTTAGGAGTCTGTGGAGACAAAGAACTTTGTCCTTGGAGGCAAAGAGGGGAATGTATGAGAGTATAGTTTTACCAACGCTCTTATATGGGTGTGAAGCGTGGGTGATGAATGTTGCAGCGAGGAGAAGGCTGGAGGCAGTGGAGATGTCATGTCTGAGGGCAATGTGTGGTGTGAATATAATGCAGAGAATTCGTAGTTTGGAAGTTAGGAGGAGGTGCGGGATTACCAAAACTGTTGTCCAGAGGGCTGAGGAAGGGTTGTTGAGGTGGTTCGGACATGTAGAGAGAATGGAGCGAAACAGAATGACTTCAAGAGTGTATCAGTCTGTAGTGGAAGGAAGGCGGGGTAGGGGTCGGCCTAGGAAGGGTTGGAGGGAGGGGGTAAAGGAGGTTTTGTGTGCGAGGGGCTTGGACTTCCAGCAGGCATGCGTGAGCGTGTTTGATAGGAGTGAATGGAGACAAATGGTTTTTAATACTTGACGTGCTGTTGGAGTGTGAGCAAAGTAACATTTATGAAGGGATTCAGGGAAACCGGCAGGCCGGACTTGAGTCCTGGAGATGGGAAGTACAGTGCCTGCACTCTGAAGGAGGGGTGTTAATGTTGCAGTTTAAAAACTGTAGTGTAAAGCACCCTTCTGGCAAGACAGTGATGGAGTGAATGATGGTGAAAGTTTTTCTTTTTCGGGCCACCCTGCCTTGGTGGGAATCGGCCGGTGTGATAATAAAAAAAAAAAAAAAATATATGCAACAGTTAGGTATCTTTATTTCGAAACGTTTCGCCTACACAGTAGGCTTCTTCAGTCAAGTACAGAAAAGTTGATAGAAGCAGAAGAGACTTGAAGACGATGTAATCAGTCCATCACTGACCACCTCAAAACTTTAAGGGTGATGGACTGATTACATCGTCTTCAAGTCTCTTCTGCTTCTATCAACTTTTCTGTACTTGACTGAAGAAGCCTACTGTGTAGGCGAAACGTTTCGAAATAAAGATACTTAACTGTTGCATATGTGTCTACCAAACAATCTGCCACAATGCCCCCCTATCCACCCAATCATACACCTTTCCCAAATCTATAAATGCCACAAAAACCTCTTTACCCTTATCTAAATACTCTTCACCTATATGTTTCACTGTAAACACTTGGCCTACACACCCCCAACCCTTCCTAGAGCCTCCTTGTTCATCTGCTATCCTGTTCTTCATCTTTTAATTCTATCACTAATAACTCTACCCTACCCTATAATTTTTACTCTTTTGCCCCCTTTGTCTTTATACACAGAAACTATGCATGTTCTCTGCCAATCCCTAGGTACCTTACTCTCTTCCATATATTTATTAATTAAAAGCACTAACCACTCCAAAACTATCCCATCAATCCCAGCTGCCTTACCCCCTTTCATTCTACCCACTGCCTCACAAACTTTCCCCACACTCACAACTGGTTCTTCCTCACTCCTACAAGATGTTATTCTTCCTTGCCATATACACTAAATCACAGCTTCCCTATCTTCATCAATATTTAACAATTCTTCAAAATATTCCCTCCACCTTCTAAATACCTCTAACTCTCCATTTAATAACTCTCCTCTCCTATTTTTAACTATCGAATCCATTCGTTCCCTAGGCTCTCTCAACTTATTAAGCTTGCTCTAAAAGTTTTTCTTATTTTCAACAAAATTTGTTGATAACATCTCACCCATTTTCTCATTTGCTCTCTTATTAGATTGCTTCACCACTCTCTTAACCTCTCTTTTTCTCTCCATATACTCTTCCCTCCCTGAATCACTTCTACTTAGTAAAAGCCTCTCATATGTTAACTTTTTCTCTCTTACTACTCTCTCTACATCATCATTCCACCAATTGCTCTTCTTCCCTCCCACACCCACTTTCTTGTAACCACAAACTTCTGCTGAACACTAACACTATATTCTCAAACCTACCCCATACATCTTCAACCCCATTGCCTATACTCTCACTAGCCCATCTATCCTCCAACAGTTGTTATACCTTACCCTAACTGCCTCTTCTAGCTTATAAACCTTCGCCTTTCTCTTACTTGCTACTTCCATTTTTCTTGTATCCCATCTACCTTTTACTCTCACTGTAGTTACAACTAAAAAGTGATCTGATATATCTGTGGTAAACATTATACACTGTTAATGCTGTCTTAAGCTTGGCAAACATTGTACACAGTTAATACTGTCTTAAGCTTGGCAAACATTGTACACAGTTAATACTGTCTTAAGCTTGGCAAACATTGTACACTGTTAATGCTGTCTTAAGCTTGGCAAACATTGTACACTGTTAATACTGTCTTAAGCTTGGCAAACATTGTACACTGTTAATACTGTCTTAAGCTTGGCAAACATTGTACACTGTTAATACTGTCTTAAGCTTGGCAAACATTGTACACAGTTAATACTGTCTTAAGCTTGGCAAACCCTCCCTCTTACTTGTTGTTGCCACCTTCCTCTTTTCCCATCTACCTCTTACTCTAACTGTAGCTACAACTAAATAATGATCCGATATATCAGTTGCCCCTCTATAAACATGTACATCCTGGAGCCTACCCATCAACCTTTTATCCACCAATACATAATCTAACAAACTACTTTCATTACGTGCTACATCATACCTTGTATATTTATTTATCCTCTTTTTCATAAAATATGTATTTTTTATTATCACACTGGCCGATTCCCACCAAGGCAGGGTGGCCCGAAAAAGAAAAACTTTCACCATCATTCACTCCATCACTGTCTTGCCAGAAGGGTGCTTTACACTACAGTTTTTAAACTGCAACATTAACACCCCTCATTGTACACTGTTAATACTGTCTTAAGCTTGGCAAACATTGTACACAGTTAGTTAATACTGTCTTCAGTTTTTTGGGTTCAAAAGTTCTTGGTATGGAGCCAGGCATCCTGTTAACTTCACTGCTTGATGCAAGACATTGTTTAATCAATTTTAGGTCAATGACTGTGACTATTCTAAGCTCTTTTTCTTCCTCTGACTCTATGAGTGGGTTTTCCTGTAAGTTATACTCACATTTTATATTAATTTATCCTAAGCCTAGCACTTTTTTTTTTTAAATACAGTAAGTAATCTGAAAAAGAGAAGAAAAATTTTCACCATCATTCAATCACTGTCTTCCCAAAGGTGTGCTGACATCACACCTCAGATGATCCTCTGAACTGTAACATCCTCACTGTACTCCCCACCTCCAGGATTTAAATCCAGCTAACATGAGTTTCCATGAATCCCTTCATATATGTTACCTTGCTCGCACTCCAACAGCCTATCTAATCATAAAAGCCACTTGCATCCACTCTTTCCCATCCAACATGTTCACATAAACCTGTTGAATGTTCAAGCCCCTAGCACTCAAAACCTTCCTTACCCCTCCCTCCAACTCTTCCTGGAATGACCCCCTGGTCTTGATGAATCAAGATTCGTCAAGACTAAGATTAGTTTGCCCAAATATATTGCATACTAGTGGCTTTCTTCTGTGCTAAATACTATTTTATTACACGTAAACTACATTAGCTGTATAAAGAATTACAAATTATATGCTGATGTAAACTGTCAAGAGATACACTTATAACATTTGGGAATCTTTATCGAGGAAGCATTTCACCAGCCAGTGGCTTCTTCAGTCCAGTACAGAGAAGAATGGTGGAAGATCAGGAGTTTGAGGTAACCAGTCCTTCAGTCGGGCTTAGAGACTGATTACCTCAAACCTTCCTCATCTTCCACCGTTCTTCTTTGTATTGGACTGAAGAAGTCACTGGCAGGTGAAACATTTCCTAAATAAAGATTCCCAAATGCTGAACAAATGTCTCATTCTTCAAATATTGTATTGTAAATGAAATAACAAGAGGCTTAAGAAGAAAATACACATACATAAAGTACACATACACAAAGTACACATACATAAGTACACATACATAAGTACACATACATAAGTACACATACATAAGTACACATACATAAGTACACATACATAAGTACACATACATAAGTACACATACACAAAGTACACATGTATACATACACAAAGCACACATACACAAAGTATACATACACAAGGTACACACACAAAGCACACATACACAAAGTACACATACACAAAGTACACATACACAAGGTACACATACACAAGGTACACATACACAAGGTACACATACACAAGGTACACATACACAAGGTACACATACACAAGGTACACATACACAAGGTACACATACACAAAGGCTGTATGAAAACTTACTCTGACAAATGAGAGCTTGCAGACAAGACCATTGTTAGTGTTCTTGATGATCATCTCTCCGTACTGGTCAACCCATCTCTGGCCTCCACCGAATAAGTTATGAACACATGTTGTGACCTTGTTCCACTCGTAATGGTCCTCCATACCTGTATCTATCGCTTCACCTAATATCAAGTGAACTTTACCTGTAGGAAGAAAATAAATGTGCAAAATTCTAGTAGAAATTTCCCGCCAAGTAACACATTTAAAATACAAGTGATCCTCGACTCATGATGGTTCGACTTACGATATTTTGACTTTATGATGGTGCAAAAGTAATTACTTTGGAGATGAAACTTAATTACCCAGCATGAGGTCGGCAAGTCTGTAGCTTGTATATATTTTTTTTACTTTTCAATACTGATATTTAATTAGTTACAATAATTATTTGTTTACTGACCTATTCAGCGACAGTAGTTATTTATTTACTTGTTTATTTACCATATCATATTCGTATACAACTTACGGTATTTTTGACTTACAATGGGTCTAGCGAAACCTAACCCCATTGTAAGTCGAAAACCACCTGTGCTGCACCTACTGTATAATGCATCAAGAGTGTTACAATTTTATCAAATAATTAATCTGAAAAACAGTTTATCCCTAAAAGGAAGTGTATGAAAAAAAAAAAACATGGAATGGGTGGGGACTGAATCCATGGCAAGCAAATCCTAAAGCTCCAGTTGGATGAATCATCTTATAGTCAGCAGGTCCAGTGGTTAACGCACTGGCCTGGAGCTTCAGGACTTATTTGCCATGGGTTCCAACCCCACCCATTACATGGTTTGTTTGCAATCATGATATTATGATTTCATGAGTCAGGAAGTGTATGAATTATGACCTACCACCAAGGAGCTGCAAGGCTTCCATACGTACATTTTGTTATTCATTTGCTATACAAATTAATTTTATAAACAAGATCTCTCAAAATGTTCTAAAAAGAGGTTAATTAACTTAACTGTGTTTTGGTGTATAACTGATATTCAACAGCAACAATATTTGGTAATGAATTCAATAAATGACAATTGTGAAAGTGTGACTCCCACCAGGCTGGCTAGTGGTGACCCAAGTGCGACTCTAGACATATAAACAAAGGACAAACATTAGCTAGGTGGCACTCAAGGAAGAAGAGTTATGTTTCAAGTAATTAATATTATTTGAAACTATGGGTTATATTGTACCTTACCTAACCTAACCTTAAGTGTTACTGACCTCTGGTTCAAGTCCTTGAAAAATACTGAATTTTGACAAGCATTTATTATGTTAAGAGCTGATAAATGTCAACAAGGGACAGAAGCTAGTCACACCACCTGACTTAATCACTGTAGGTTACTCGCTGTAACAGTACAGAAGGACTGCAGTTGGTCACAACAAATTTCATGGTTGTATACAGTAGCAGCAGTTTGGTAAAGCAATCCTTATAGGAGAGATGGTTGAGCGGATAGTTCTTTGGGCAGTAGCTCAACAGATCATTGGTTTGAGTCTCCGAAATAAATGAACATTTTTTAACACACCAGCCATATTCCCACTGAGGCAGGATGACCCCCCCCCCCCCAAGAAAAAAGGGAGCACATTCATCATCATTCTTTCAAACTACACTGCCCTTCCCACCTCCAGGACACAAGTCTGGCTGACTGGTTTCTCTGAAACCCTTTGTAAATGTTACCTTGCTCACACTCCAACAGCACATTCATTAAAAACCACTGATCTCCACTCGCTCCAATTTAACACGCCCATTCAAGCATGCTGAATGCTCAAGCCCCTAACACTCAAAACCTCCTTTTCCCTCCTTCCCTTCAACCTTTCCTGGGATGATCCCTACCCTTCCTTCCTCCCAGATTTATACACCTTCACAAATATTTATCTCCTTGTAAAGCTTACAATGTGTGGTTTACATGTCATAAGATTTAAATTACAAAGATGGCCACTATCATGCCTAGGCACTTCGAGCAGACTAATACTAATTCTTACGCTATTTTGACATAGGTCATATTTGAGCGGTACATTTGAACATATTATTAGGTACTTAATAAGGAACATTCTCAGTTAGGTACAACATAATTAGGTTTAAAATAGTTAGGTAGTCAAATCATTTAATATTAGTACAAATGGCAGATTTAGTAATGGGAATCGATTTGTCTTGGCATGATACATTGTTTGTATTAAAGCCATACTGGAGGTGTATCTTAGACAAACTTAGGATTAACTTAAGATTTAATAAGACAATATAAGATTTAGTAGGCAATAAATATATTAGGAATTGGATGTTTACAGTCCTTTGGGTGAGTGTAGGTGGAAATTATGGGGGAATTACAGATAACGATAAGTCTATATTGTTCTGGATGTGTTCATGATACAAAAAAGAGAATTGGGTGGTTTTCATATGGTTAGCTGATGATGGAGTGTGTTGTGGAGACGAGATGTTTTTTGACGGTAGTTTTGAAAATGGTGGTCAAGTCTGCGGTTCTAAAGTTTTCAGGCAGGGAGTTCCAGATTCTAGGCCCTTTTATGTACATTGAATTTTTGTATAGGTTTAGCCGGACATGAGGAATGCCATAGAGATTTTTGCATCTGGTGTCGTGTCAATGGGTCCTGTTGCAACTATCAAGAAATTGTCTTAGTTCCGGGATAAAATTAGAGTTTATGGTTCTGTAAATGTAGATTGCATAATAGTAGGTGTGAATGTTCTGTACGGTGAGTAGGTTTAGGTCTTTGAAGAGTGGGAGTGTGTGACCTCACAGATGTGGGGTCACCACCTTTGTGTATTGATGTGACCCTCACTATCTTGAGTAGT
This sequence comes from Cherax quadricarinatus, assembly GCF_038502225.1. Taxonomy (NCBI): domain Eukaryota; kingdom Metazoa; phylum Arthropoda; class Malacostraca; order Decapoda; family Parastacidae; genus Cherax; species Cherax quadricarinatus. Next base: position 9,107,671 of record NC_091387.1, read on the forward strand.
GCCGAAAAAGTGCTGGTTTCTAGTTATTTGTTAAAGAGTAATGAAATAGTAGGTGAGAGAACATGACCCGCTTGTTTGTACAATAATGGAGGAGCTTGAGCCAGATTTCCTGATTTATTTTTAAGTGTTTTAATAATCGCAGTGACTTCTGTGGGCTTGGTTGGTGCAAGATAGAAGGAGGGTGGGAAATTCCCCATCTAAATAATCGCCTGCTTGGGCGTTGGTACCCGGGATTTTACTGGCGAGATTTGATCCAATGCCTGAACCACCTCAACAGCCCTCTGAATTAAATGTTTCGTGACCCCCACACTGTCTTCTAATTACTACACTCCAAATTCTCTGTATAATACTCACATAACACAATGCTCTCAGAAGTGACACCATCACTGCCTCTTGCCTCCTCATCACAGCAACATTTAAAATCAGTGCCTCACACCCATATAAAAGTGTTGTTATTATGATACTCTGGCACAGTCTCTTATTTACCTCCACAGATAAACTTTCTTTTCACAGATGTTTTAACACACCACCCTCCTTTTACTATCATCTACTCTATGGTTCACTTCATCTTTCACAGACCCATCCACTGACAAGTTCATTCACAAATCTAAATACATCCATTTCCTCCAATCTGATATTCAATCTTTCCCTGCCTAGCCTTTTTGTTACTTTCATTACTATGCGCTTTTCTATGTTCACATACCCTCCTAAATTCCTCCACTAATTTTTGGAATTTCTCAATAAATCCTCCTAAATTCCTCCACAAATCTTAGCAACTTCTCAATAAACCCTCCTAAATTCCTCCACCAATCTTAGCAACTTCTCAACATACCCTCCTAAATTCTGCGACCAATCTTATCAACTTCTCAATAAACCTTCCTAAATTCCTCCACCAATCTTTGCAACTTCTCTTCAGAATCACCTGCAAGAACTGTGTCTTCAGAGATGAGCAACTGTGGCAACTCCCACTCTGTATCAGAGTCACCATCTTTTAGTGCCACACATCTCCCCAATACCCTGGCATTCACTTTATTTACAACCCCATCCATAAATATGTTAAACCACCACGGTGACATCATGCATCCCTACCAAAGTCCTACTCTCATTGAAAAAAGTCTTCCTCTCTCCTACATACCCTAACCTGATCCTCACTATCCACACAAACTCATTACTACATTTAGTAGCCTACTTCATAGCCCATGTCTAGTTCTTATGTAGCCTTTAAGCATTAGTATTAGTCTGCCTGAAATGCAGTGCATGTTAGTGCCTTTTTTCATGCCTAAAAATGTTTTATAACATGTAAACTACATTACCTGTATACTGAAGAAAAGAAATAAATTTATTCTTCTTCTTTCAACAAACAGGTCATATCCCACCAAGGCGGGGTGGCCCAAAAAGAAAAACAAAAGTTTCTCTTTTTAAATTTAGTAATATATACAGGAGAAAGGGTTAGTAGCCCCTTGATCCTGGCATTTCAGCTGCCAAATTTATTATTATTATTATTACTGTTAGAATCCTTCATCTGTAAGCCATACGTGTCGTAAGAGGAGACTAAAATGCTGGGAGCAAGGAGCTAGTACCCCTTTTCCTATATAAACTACTAAATTTAAAAAGAAAAGCTTTTATTTTTCTTTTTAGGTCATCCTGCCTTGGTGGGATACAGCCTTTGTATTAAAAAATTATTATTGTTATAATGACTATGCTTGATACTTTACTAAATGCTTCATTTAGTTCTTATGAAGATATGCCTACACTGTAAAGTTTTAGTTATACAGTGGACCCCCGGATTTCGTAGTCACCAGATTTCGTAATATTCAGAAATATAGTAATGTTTTTTCGTCAAAATATTGGCTTGGTGATTGTCATTTAGCTCGGTAATAGTCATTCATCCCGAACGCATCCAAGCAGCCCGACACACCATTTACAGTCAGTGTGTCACTATTTATTAGCCAGTGAGCACGATCCTATGCATTCATATGATACATTTCATAATATTCCATTCATTTTAGTGCTTGCAACTGCTAAATAAGCCACCATAGGCCAAAAGAAAGCTCCCAGTGCCAGCTCTTTGGCAAAGAAGGCAATAAACGTGATAGAATTCAAGAAAGAACACACCAGGCAGGGTACTTCCTCACACACAAGACAAGGTACTCCCCCACACTCACAATTTGATTTGAGTGGGACTTGCACTTTGGTCACACTTCATAGACACGCACATGCATATATATATATACATACATCTAGGTTTTTCTCCTTTTTCTAAATAGCTCTTGTTCTTTTTATTTCTTCTATTGTCCATGGGGAAGTGGAAAAGAATCTTTCCTCCGTAAGCCATGCGTGTCGTATGAGGCGACTAAAATGCCGGGAGCAATGGGCTAGTAACCCCTTCTCCTGTATACAATTACTAAAAAAGAGAAGAAGAAAAACTTTATAAAACTGGGTTGCTTAAATGTGCGTGGATGTAGTGCGGATGACAAGAAACAGATGATTGCTGATGTTATGAATGAGAAGAAGTTGGATGTCCTGGCCCTAAGCGAAACAAAGCTGAAGGGGGTAGGAGAGTTTCAGTGGGGGGAAATAAATGGGATTAAATCTGGAGTATCTGAGAGAGTTAGAGCAAAGGAAGGGGTAGCAGTAATGTTAAATGATCAGTTATGGAAGGAGAAAAGAGAATATGAATGTGTAAATTCAAGAATTATGTGGATTAAAGTAAAGGTTGGATGCGAGAAGTGGGTCATAATAAGCGTGTATGCACCTGGAGAAGAGAGGAATGCAGAGGAGAGAGAGAGATTTTGGGAGATGTTAAGTGAATGTATAGGAGCCTTTGAACCAAGTGAGAGAGTAATTGTGGTAGGGGACTTGAATGCTAAAGTAGGAGAAACTTTTAGAGAGGGTGTGGTAGGTAAGTTTGGGGTGCCAGGTGTAAATGATAATGGGAGCTCTTTGATTGAACTTTGTATAGAAAGGGGTTTAGTTATAGGTAATACATATTTTAAGAAAAAGAGGATAAATAAGTATACACGATATGATGTAGGGCGAAATGACAGTAGTTTGTTGGATTATGTATTGGTAGATAAAAGACTGTTGAGTAGACTTCAGGATGTACATGTTTATAGAGGGGCCACAGATATATCAGATCACTTTCTAGTTGTAGCTACACTGAGAGTAAAAGGTAGATGGGATACAAGGAGAATAGAAGCATCAGGGAAGAGAGAGGTAAAGGTTTATAAACTAAAAGAGGAGGCAGTTAGGGTAAGATATAAACAGCTATTGGAGGATAGATGGGCTAATGAGAGCATAGGCAATGGGGTCGAAGAGGTATGGGGTAGGTTTAAAAATGTAGTGTTAGAGTGTTCAGCAGAAGTTTGTGGTTACAGGAAAGTGGGTGCAGGAGGGAAGAGGAGCGATTGGTGGAATGATGATGTAAAGAGAGTAGTAAGGGAGAAAAAGTTAGCATATGAGAAGTTTTTACAAAGTAGAAGTGATGCAAGGAGGGAAGAGTATATGGAGAAAAAGAGAGAAGTTAAGAGAGTGGTGAAGCAATGTAAAAAGAGAGCAAATGAGAGAGTGGGTGAGATGTTATCAACAAATTTTGTTGAAAATAAGAAAAAGTTTTGGAGTGAGATTAACAAGTTAAGAAAGCCTAGAGAACAAATGGATTTGTCAGTTAAAAATAGGAGAGGAGAGTTATTAAATGGAGAGTTAGAGGTATTGGGAAGATGGAAGGAATATTTTGAGGAATTGTTAAATGTTGATGAAGATAGGGAAGCTGTGATTTCGTGTATAGGGCAAGGAGGAGTAACATCTTGTAGGAGTGAGGAAGAGCCAGTTGTGAGTGTGGGGGAAGTTCGTGAGGCAGTAGGTAAAATGAAAGGGGGTAAGGCAGCCGGGATTGATGGGATAAAGATAGAAATGTTAAAAGCAGGTGGGGATATAGTTTTGGAGTGGTTGGTGCAATTATTTAATAAATGTATGGAAGAGGGTAAGGTACCTAGGGATTGGCAGAGAGCATGCATAGTTCCTTTGTATAAAGGCAAAGGGGATAAAAGAGAGTGCAAAAATTATAGGGGGATAAGTCTGTTGAGTGTACCTGGTAAAGTGTATGGTAGAGTTATAATTGAAAGAATTAAGAGTAAGACGGAGAATAGGATAGCAGATGAACAAGGAGGCTTTAGGAAAGGTAGGGGGTGTGTGGACCAGGTGTTTACAGTGAAACATATAAGTGAACAGTATCTAGATAAGGCTAAAGAGGTCTTTGTGGCATTTATGGATTTGGAAAAGGCGTATGACAGGGTGGATAGGGGGGCAATGTGGCAGATGTTGCAAGTGTATGGTGTAGGAGGTAGGTTACTGAAAGCAGTGAAGAGTTTTTACGAGGATAGTGAGGCTCAAGTTAGAGTATGTAGGAAAGAGGGAAATTTTTTCCCAGTAAAAGTAGGCCTTAGACAAGGATGTGTGATGTCACCGTGGTTGTTTAATATATTTATAGATGGGGTTGTAAGAGAAGTAAATGCGAGGGTCTTGGCAAGAGGCGTGGAGTTAAAAGATAAAGAATCACACACAAAGTGGGAGTTGTCACAGCTGCTCTTTGCTGATGACACTGTGCTCTTGGGAGATTCTGAAGAGAAGTTGCAGAGATTGGTGGATGAATTTGGTAGGGTGTGCAAAAGAAGAAAATTAAAGGTGAATACAGGAAAGAGTAAGGTTATGAGGATAACAAAAAGATTAGGTGATGAAAGATTGAATATCAGATTGGAGGGAGAGAGTATGGAGGAGGTGAACGTATTCAGATATTTGGGAGTGGACGTGTCAGCGGATGGGTCTATGAAAGATGAGGTGAATCATAGAATTGATGAGGGAAAAAGAGTGAGTGGTGCACTTAGGAGTCTGTGGAGACAAAGAACTTTGTCCTTGGAGGCAAAGAGGGGAATGTATGAGAGTATAGTTTTACCAACGCTCTTATATGGGTGTGAAGCGTGGGTGATGAATGTTGCAGCGAGGAGAAGGCTGGAGGCAGTGGAGATGTCATGTCTGAGGGCAATGTGTGGTGTGAATATAATGCAGAGAATTCGTAGTTTGGAAGTTAGGAGGAGGTGCGGGATTACCAAAACTGTTGTCCAGAGGGCTGAGGAAGGGTTGTTGAGGTGGTTCGGACATGTAGAGAGAATGGAGCGAAACAGAATGACTTCAAGAGTGTATCAGTCTGTAGTGGAAGGAAGGCGGGGTAGGGGTCGGCCTAGGAAGGGTTGGAGGGAGGGGGTAAAGGAGGTTTTGTGTGCGAGGGGCTTGGACTTCCAGCAGGCATGCGTGAGCGTGTTTGATAGGAGTGAATGGAGACAAATGGTTTTTAATACTTGACGTGCTGTTGGAGTGTGAGCAAAGTAACATTTATGAAGGGATTCAGGGAAACCGGCAGGCCGGACTTGAGTCCTGGAGATGGGAAGTACAGTGCCTGCACTCTGAAGGATGGGTGTTAATGTTGCAGTTTAAAAACTGTAGTGTAAAGCACCCTTCTGGCAAGACAGTGATGGAGTGAATGATGGTGAAAGTTTTTCTTTTTCGGGCCACCCTGCCTTGGTGGGAATCGGCCGGTGTGATAATAAAAAAATTGCACATGAGTGAATAGATTTTTTTTTTCTTTTTTTTTTCAACAAGTTGGCTGTCTCCAACCAAGGCAGGGTGACCCAAAAGGAAAGAAAAAATCCCCAAAGAGAAAAATACTTTCATCATCATTCAACACTTTCACCTCGCTCATACATAATCACTGTTTTTGCAGAGGCGCCCAGATACAACAGTTTAGAAGCATATATATAACATATAACATAGGAGTGAATGATGGTGAAAGTTTTTCTTTTTCGGGCCACCCTGCCTTGGTGGGAATCGGCCAGTGTGATAATAAAAAATAATAATAATAATAATATTCCTCCAAACTGCCAATATCCCAAACCCCTCCCTTAAAGTGCAGGCATTGTACTTTCTATTTCCAGTACTCAAGTCCAGCTATATAAAAATAGAATTTTCAAAGCTTATTGCTTGGGAAACATTGAAAATTGGGTTGGGCAAATACAGTTCTGTTAGTGGGATGGTTTGTGAAGGACCTGCCTAGTATGGGTCAACAGGTCTGTTGCAGTGTTCCTGCTTTCTTATGTTCTTATGTACACCAGCTGAGGAAATTGCTTCAGAGGAGAGAGAGAGAGAGAGAGAGAGAGAGAGAGGGAAGAAGGTGCCTTCTTCAAAGATTAACCCTTAAACTGTCCAAACATAGATCTACTTTCACATGAGTAGTGCTTGAGAAGTAGACCTATGCTTTTTTTACATATTTTCCAATATAAAAAAAAAACGTAGATCAAAGTTATTTTTACACGCTTTCAAATATAAAAAACAAAAACATTTTTTACATACTTTCAAATGTTGAAAAAAACGTAGATCTATGTTTGGACAGTTTAAGGGTTAAGGACATTTGTGCAAAGTGGAGTGAGGTGCAAGCATAAATTTATGGAGGAACATCACCGTAACCCTCTCCCCTCCTTCCATCTTCCATACACCAACGAGAGTCTTCAATAAAGGTAAGTGTGATATTACTGCTTTATACTCGATTTCTCATTCTTTTCTGTACATAAATCGATATTTAGCCCTTTGAGGGTCGACAGGTCCTCTCCGAGACTCGTTCTCAGGGTCGGCCAAATTTAAAAAAAAAAAAAATTATTTTTTTCTTATGAAAAGATAGAGAATTTTTTCCCAATCATAATGACACCAAAAGTATGAAATTTGATGGAAAACTTACAGAATTATGCTCTCGCGAAGTTAGTGGTCTCAACGATGTTTACTCATCAGCAATTTTGCCCACTTTGAGCCCTATTTTCGGCCAATTCCAATGTACTAGTCGACAAAAATCATAACTACAGTGGACCCCCGCATAGCGACCTTAATCCGTGCAAGAGGGCTGGCTGTTATGCGAAATGTTCGCTATGTGAATGAATTTTCCCCATAAGAAATAATGGAAATCAAATTAATCCGTGCAAGACACCCAAAAGTTTGAAAAAAAAAATTTTACCACATGAAATATACATTTTCCTACACACAAAGAGAAGGATACATGCACAATAGTAGAGTAGTACATGCACAGTATATATTGTGCATGTACTACTCTACTAAATGAAGAATAAATGACACTTACCTTTATTGAAGATGCAGCAATGACTGATGAGACACTGTGTCCTGGGAGTGCCTTTTCCTCCTGAGTACTGTAGGTCCTGTTTGGTATTTTCTTCCAGAACAGGCCTTATCACACTGTGTATGTCACTACGATTCTTAAATCTCTCAAACCAACCTTTGCTGGCTCTAAATTCACCAATATGAGCACTAGTTCCAGGCATTTTCCCTGTTCACCTGGGTGTTAGTCGACTGGTGTGGGTTGCATCCTGGGAGACAAGATTAAGGACCCCAATGGAAATAAGTTAGACAGTCTTCGATGACACTGACTTTTTTGGGCTATCCTGGGTGGCAAATCCTCTGGGGTTAATTGTTTCTTGGTATTCTCAATAAGCCACACCAACAACGGTGCTACAGCAGCAGCAGCAGCAGCTGACGATGTTACAGCAGCAGCAGACGATGCTACAGCAGCAGCAGCAGCAGACGATGCTACAGCAGCAGCAGCAGCAGACGATGCTACAGCAGCAACAGACGATGCTACAGCAGCAGCAGACGATGCTACAGCAGCAGCAGCAGCTGACGGTGGTACAGCAGCAACAGACGATGCTACAGCAGCAACAGACGATGCTACAGCAGCAGCAGACGATGCTACAGCAGCAGCAGATGATGCTACAGCAGCAGCAGACGGTACTACAGCAGCAGGAGCAGCTGACGGTGGTACAGCAGCAGCAGCTGACAGTGCAGCAGCAGCTGACGGTGATACAGCAGCAGCAGCAGCTGTACCACCAATAGTAGCGATGGTTGATTGGGGTTTATTATACAACCTGGCCAGCTCGGAGACACGCACTCCACTTTCATACTTATCAATGATCTTTTTCTTCATCTCCATAGTAATTCTCACCCTTATTGCTGTAGGGTTGGCACTAGAAGCTTTCTTGGGGCCCATGGTCACTTATTTTCCAGAAAAAAATCACCAAAAACACTGTAATAATACAAAATGTTCCGATTGTATGCTTGGATGTTACCGCGGAGGCTGGCTGGTAAACAATGCAACCCGCGGAACATGTGAGCGTGGCTCAAGCGCACATTGGACGCGTCTCGGACGAAGGCCGCTGAGCGGGTTTTTGTCCACTATGCGGGGCAAAATTTTAGCGATCAAAGCGTCCGCTATGCGGATTGTCCGCTATGCAAGGCGTCCGTTATGCGGGGGTCCACTGTATTTCGTTAGAACTCCATTTTTTCTATCGAATGAGTACAAGAAACCACCCATTTATCAATTTCAACTATCCAATAAAGTGGTCAGAATTTAGCAATTTTGCCAATTTCACACAAATTTCAAAAAATGCCAATATCCGAATAGGGTCCAGAATAAACAAAAAAAGACATTCCTGGCACTAAAATAACAAGTTCTCTGTTTGTTAGTCACATCCCCAGGCCCCTCTTATATTTCTTTGGCTTTCCACTTAGAATTTTTATTCTTACAAAAAATAGAAGATTTACTGTTATGCAGACTGCTGCATTAGTGTAGAAATGGTATAAATAATATCAGCGCACTTATGAAAGAATATTAGACTCACCAGTTGACGTGTATTGGACGCTTGGCATGATTTGTTTACTTTTGAACTTTGATAAAAATCGAACATTTCTGCTACTTTGAACTCAATTTCAAGGTACTTTTCATTGTAAAACCAGTCAAAGTCAACTCAATTTCTGTAATATGTCTTCCATTCTATAAAATGAGACCAAGAAAACTAGAATACGACAGTAAATACCATACGAAAATACAGTGCAAAGTCGCTGTTTTATTCCAAAAACACGGCTCAAGTTTTTTTTTTCTCATAATGCACTGTGTGCTGCAGGATTTTTTTTATACTGTGCACAGTGACCACATAGACCCATTCTTTCATATGTAGGCCTACCAGCTTTCTTTCGCTAGATTTGAGGGCACTAGAATTTTGGCGTACTAGTACGTCAAAAACCCTGGGTCGTAAGCCGTACTAGTACGGCCGAAACCCTCAAAGGGTTAATCTTTAAAAAAAATAATTTCTGTTAATACTTTTGGGTGTCTGGAACGGATTAATTGGTTTACGTTATTTCTTATGAGAAAAATTAATTTGGAAATAGTCATATTCAGGTTTAGTCACTCTTTCTGGAACGGATTAATTACGATAATCGGGGGTCCACTGCATTTCTACTGAATATATTAACTTCTGTGTATCACCCAGCCTTGGTGGGAAATGATGAATGTGTTAAAAATGTACATTGGAACCATTTTGCTTATGAGGAAGATGCACAAGTGATTTAATTAATAAGAATAATGGAAACTTACCAGTTGGTTGGAATTCCAGAGACCTGCCCCAGAACTTGGTCTTGATGCGAATGTCTTGCCAGAACGTGAAGTTGTGACTTTTAGCATAGCAAGCACTGACTGGAGGGTGATGGCTTACCTGCAATATATGTCAAACAATCTTAATTTGATGGACTACATGCCAGAACACCATGACTGGAACAATATAAAATAACCCGCACACAGGAGAGAGAGAAGCTGAACTTGAACCATTTACAAGTCTTAAATTAGACACATGTGCAACTCTTGGGTATCTTTATTGAGGAAACGTTTCGCCACACAGTGGCTTCATCAGTCCATACAAAGGATAAACTTGAAGAACAGGAGAATGAGGTAATCAGTCCCTCAGCCTTGAGTCGATGTGGTCAGTCCATCAATCTTGACTGACCACAGCCATTAATGGCTTGATAAAGCTCCTGGAGAGTGAAACGTTGCCACAATAAATGTCACATTAGTTGCACTTGTGTCCTTTTACTTTACATATTGTCGGTAATTCTACCAACTTTATTACAACGATACAGTATTTGGATAAAGGTAAATGACATTTACGAGTGCATGCAGAAAAACCTTTAATATGCAAAGCATATCAGGCAAACTTAAGACTAACTTAAGATTAATAAGACAAGGGCAAATTTACTGGTGTCATATATACAGTCTTATAGGTGACTGTAAATATAAATTTAGGAGTTACAATGAATACAATAGATTTGGATATCTTAGTATATGCTGTATGGCTTTTATCAAGTCTAATTGTTTAAGGAATTACAGGTTTAATTATGACTATAGTTAATGAGGATTCTTGCATATTAACCCTTAAACTGTCCAAACGTAGATCTACGTTTTTTCAACATTTGAAAGTATGTAAAAAAACGTAGAGCTTCTTTTTCTTTTTTACATTCGAAAACTTGTAAAAAAATTTTGATCCACTTTTTTTTTTTGTTATATTTGAAAATACGTTATAAAACATAGATCTACTTTTGGAGCATTACGCATGTGAATGTAAATCTGCTTGGATAGTTTAAGGGTTAACATATAGGGGACACAATCAATGTTTTAATGGTTGAAAGGATTACAGATATTAAGAATAAGATTACTGCAACAGTGAGAATGTGGATATGTAGTTTTCACATATTTAGCTGATGCTAGTACAGTGGACCCTCGCATAACGCTATTAATCCGTTCCTGAGAGCTTAATGTTATGCGAAATGATCGTTATGTGAATGAATTTTCCCCATAAGAAATAATAGAAATCAAATTAATCTGTTCCTGACACCCAAAAGTACGAAAAAAAAAATTTTTACCACATGAAATATTAATTTTAATACACACAAACTGAAGAAGACATGCACAGTTACATGACACTTACCTTTATTGAAGACCTGGTGATGATTGATGGGATGGGATGAGGGGAAAGTGTTGATGGTCTTAGTGTTTAGAAGGGGAATCCCCTTCCATTAGGACTTGAGGTGTCAAGTCCTTTTCCGGGGTTACTTCCCTTCTTCTTTTAATGCCACTAGGACCAGCTTCAGAATCACTGGACTTCTGTCGCACAACATATCTGTCCATAAAGGTCTGTACCTCTCGTTCCTTTATGACTTTCCTAAAGTGGTTCACAACATTGTCAGTGTAATAGTCACCAGCACGGCTTGCAACAGCTGTCTGAGGGTGATTTTCATCCATAAAGGTTTGCATTTTAAGCCACATTGCACAGATTTCCTTAATCTTTGAAGTAGGTAACTTCTTCAATTTCTCTCTCCCCTCCTCCGAAGCAGTTTCCTCAGGTGTGGCCTCATGCTGATGAAGATGATCTAGCAGCTCATCAGTAGTTAGTTCTTCCTTGTCCTCCTCCACCAACTCTTCCACATCATCCCCACTAACCTCCAACCCCAAGGACTTTCCCAATGCCACAATGGATTCCTCAACTGGCATAGGATTCCCAGGGTTAGCCTCAAACCCTTCAAAATCCCTTTGGTCTACACATTCTGGCCACAGTTTCTTCCAAGCAGAGTTCAAGGTCCTTTTAGTCACTCCCTCCCAAGCCTTACCTATAAGGTTTACACAATTGAGGATATTAAAGTGATCTCTCCAAAACTCTCTTAGAGTCAGTTGAGTTTCTGAGGTCACTACAAAGCACCTTTCAAACAGAGCTTTTGTGTACAGTTTTTTGAAGTTTACAATAACTTGCTGGTCCATGGGCTGCAGGAGAGGAGTGGTATTAGGAGGCAAAAACTTCACCTTAATGAAGCTCATGTCCCCACAAAGTCGCTCTGCTAAGTCTGTAGGATGACCAGGGGCATTGTCTAACACCAGGAGGCACTTAAGGTCTAATCTTTTCAGTTAGGTAATTTTTCACATTGGGGGCAAATGCTTGGTGTAACCAGTCATAGAAAAAGTCCCTAGTGACCCATGCCTTACTGTTTGCCCTCTACAGCACACACAAATTAGCCTTGAGGATATTCTCTTGCCTGAACGTTCTGGGAGTTTCAGAGTGATACACTAATAAAGGCTTCACTTTGCAATCACCACTAGCATTGGAGCACATCAACAGAGTAAGCCTGTCTTTCATAGGCTTATGTCCTGGGAGTGCCTTTTCCTCCTGAGTAATGTAGGTCCTGCTTGGCATTTTCTTCCAAAACAGGCCTGTTTCGTCACAAACACCTGTTCAGGTTTCAGTCCTTCACTATGTACTCCTTGAATTCCTGCACATATTTTTCAGCTGCTTTGTGGTCCGAACTGGCAGCCTCACCATGCCTTATCACACTATGTATGCCACTACGCTTCTTAAATCTCTCAAACCAACCTTTGCTGGCCTTAAATTCACTCACATCATCACTTGTTGCAGGCATTTTTCTAATTAAATCCTGATGCAATTTCCTAGCCTTTTCACTTATGATCGCTTGAGAGATGCTATCTCCTGCTATCTGTTTTTCGTTTATCCACACCAATAAGAGTCTCTCAACATCTTCTATCACTTGAGATTTCTGTTTCGAAAACAAAGTTGCACCTTTGGCAAGAACAGCTTCCTTGATTGCCGTTTTCTTGGACACAATAATAGCGATGGTTGATTGGGGTTTACTATACAACCTGGCCAGCTTGGAGACACGCACTCCGCACTCCACTTTCATACTTAGCAATGATCTCTTTCTTCATCTCTATAGTAATTCTCACCCTTATTCCTGTAGGGTTGGCACTAGAAGCTTTCTTGGGGCCCATGGTCACTTATTTTGCAGATGAAATCACCAAAAACGCTGTAATAATACAAAATGTTCTGATTGTATGCTTGGATGTTACCACGGAGGCTGGCTGGTGAACAATGCCACCGGCGGAACATGAGAGGCTGGCTCAGGCCGCACATTAGACGAGTCTCGGACGAATAGCGTTGAGCGAGTTTTTTAGCGGTATGCGAGGCAAAATTTTAGCAATAAAATGTATCGGTATGCGGATTTAACGTTATGTGATGCCAACGGTATGCAAGGGTCCACTGTATATGATAGGGAGAGAAGGTGTTTTTTAACCCTTAACCCTTTGAGGGTTTTGGTCGTACTAGTACGTCTTACGCGTAGGGGTTTTTGTCGTACTAGTACGCATAAATTCTAGCGGCCTCAAATCTCACAGGAAAAGGCTGATAAGCCTAGATGTGAGAGAATGGGTCTGTGTGGTGGGTGTGCGCAGTAGGAAAAAAATCTGGGACCCAGTGGTGCATTGTGGGAATGCCATCATAGTACACAATTTCCACCATGCCCTGTGGTAAGAAGTTCCTCACTCCTCGGCGAATTGGGACACTTTTGTTCCCCAGTGACAGTTCTAATACAGATGGAAGTGACAGTGAAGATGAGTTTCAAGTTTCTGGTGAGGTTTTGACCGAAACTAATGACCATAATATGGGTAATAGTGAGGAAAACCCAGACAACCCACAGCCTTCCACCTCTGGTGCTGGGCCGTCGTTCAGTTGTACCAGAATCAAAGAGGAAACTCCTATTTCCCAAAATCCCAGACTCAGATGTGAGCATTGGTGATGATAATGATAGTGATTATGAACTACAAGCTCTTCAAACTTGTTCCAAGAATGGAGGAGGCAGAGGAGGAGGAGGCAGAGGAGGAGGAGGCAAGAGGAGGAGGAGGCAAGAGGAGGAGGAGGCAAGAGGAGGAGGAGGCAAGAGGAGGAGGAGGCAAGAGGAGGAGGAGGCAAGAGGAGGAGGAGGCAAGAGGAGGAGGAGGCAGAGGAGGAGGAGGAGGAGGAGGAGGAGGAGGAGGAGGAGGAAGAAGAAGAGGAGGAGGAGGAGGAGGAGGAAGAAGAGGAGGAGGAGGAAGAAGAGGAGGAGGAGGAGGAGGAGGAGGAAGAGGAGGAGGAGGAAGAGGAGGAGGAGGAGGAAGAGGAGGAGGAGGAGGAAGAAGAGGAGGAAGAGGAGGAGGAGGAGGAAGAAGAGGAGGAAGAGGAGGAGGAGGAGGAGGAAGAAGAAGAATACGTAATGATAACAATAATACATAATAATAATACATAATAATAATAATACATAATAATAATAATAATAATAATAATACATAATAATAATAGGTAATAATAATAATATGTAATAAATGTTCACCCATGACAGTAACAAGATAAGGGGAGATAACATCTGATAAGTGCTGACGTTTGATGAGGGTAAATGAGGGTAGAGCTGATGCCAAAAGATGAGATGAACATCGCCCTCCCTTTGTTTTTGCTGGTATACTAACATTTCTGTCTGTCTATTTGCCTGTCTGTCAAGCTCCCTGTCTATCCATCTAGCTCTCTGTCTCAGAGAGCCACAAGACTGTGTCATCACTTTTACTCACATCTTCAAGCAGAGTATAGCACTTTGTCTGGGTTTCTTGGGTTATCCTAGGTAATTTATACCATGTATTCTTGTATTTATGTGTACCTGTGAGACAGAGATAGACAGACAGATAGAATGAGGGAGAAAGATAATTAGATAGAATGGAGGAGGGGAAGCAGCATCCAACCCCATTGTTTTGACAGGCCAGAGGGGGAAAGAGTAATGAGCCAATATATGTCACTTTGACAGCTGCTGACTCCTTGTAATTTACACTATGGACGAGGAGGAGAAGGAGTAGGGGGAAGAGGAAGAAGAGGAGGAGGAGGAAGAGGAGGAGGAGGAAGAGGAGGAGAAGGAAGAGGAAGAGTAGGAGGAAGAGGAATAAGAGGAAGAGGAGGAGGAAGAGGAATAGTATGAGGAAGATTAGGGGGAAGAGGAGGAAGAGGAAGAAGAGGAGGAGGAGGAAGAGTAGGAGGAAGAGGAAGTAGAGGAGGAGGAGGAAGAGGAGGAGGAGGAAGAGGAAGAGTAGGAGGAAGAGGAAGAGGAGGAAGAGGAAGAGTATGAGGAAGAGTAGGGGGAAGAGGAGGAAGAGGAAGAAGAGGAGGAGGAGGGTGGAATACTAGTACACTGGTACTGGTACACTAACATTTCTGTCTGTCTATTTGTCTGTCTGTCAAGCTCCCTGTCTATCTGTCTATCCGTCTAGCTCTCTGTCTCAGAGAGCCACAAGACTGTGTCATCACTTTTACTCACATCTTCAAGCAGAGTATAGCACTTTGTCTGGATTTCTTGGGTTATCCTAGGTAATTTATACTATGTATACTTGTATTTATGTGTACCTGTGAGACAGAGATAGACAGACAGATAGAAAGAGAGAGACAGATTGAAAGAGATAGAATGAGGGAGAAAGATAAAAGACCATTGTGTATGACACCATGTTTCAGAGTTCCACAAGCTGCAGAACTAATAGGAATATGTTCAGTGGCTGTATATTGGTATATATATTATAGAACAATAATAATAAACAATGTTTTGTATTGTTTGTTTTTGTAAACAAGTTTTGTAAACAATATATTGATAATTATGTTTGTGTGCTTATTGTGTTGTATACAACGAGTGTATATATGTACATTGCACCTTACTTTGGTCTCATAGGCCACATAAGTTATGTGAAAAAATAAAATAGTGAAAAAAACAACAAACCTTCAAATACAAGTAAACTAAAGTTTACCGGGTGAGCGGCAGTCGCCGCTGTTGCCATACGCGGCTCATTTTCTGCAAACTTCATGCATCCATATCTCCGTAAGTATTGATGGTAAATTTTTTTTGTTTATCCTATAATGTTTAGAAAAAAAAACTCTATTTTTTCATAAGAAAAAATAATTTTTTTTTTTTTTGAAATTTGGCCGACCCTGAGAACGAGTTTCGGAGAGGGCCTGTCGACCCTCAAAGGGTTAAACGGTCCAAACAGATCGACGTTCAAATTCGTAGTGCTACAAAAGTAGATCTACTTTTTTTACATATTTTCAAATATAACAAAAAAAAAAAATGTAGATAAAAGTTTTTTTTACACGTTTTCACATGTAAAACAAAAAAAAAATCTACATTTTTTACATACTTTCAGATGTTGAAAAAACGTACATATATGTTTGGACCGTTTAAGGGTTAATAATAGTTCTGAAGATGCTGACTGTGACAGAGGTTCTAGAGATTTCCACCCGAGTTTTCCAGATTTTGGGCCCTTTTATGTACACTGAATTTTTACAGAGATTTAGCCGGGCACTGGGTATGTCTCAGAGATTTTTGTGCCTAGTATTATGTCTATGGGTCCTGTTGCAACCATCAAGAAAGTGCTCATGTAATTATTGATCACAATTTTAAGCATTCCTAATTAATACTCACTAGGGACAATTTTCATTATGAGTACTCAAGGAACTAAGCTGTGAATAGCAAATCTGCTCCATATATAATATATATATATATATATATATATATATATATATATATATATATATATATATATATATATATATATATATATATATATATATATATATATATATATATATGAAGAGCATCAACCCTCAGCATGTTTGAGAAGTATCTGAAAAATTCCATTTAACCCTTTCAGAGTCAGTCCAGTAATATTACGGTTATGAATCCAGAGTCGGTCCTGTAAAACTACACTAAAATTCTAGCGACTTCCAATCTTGCAGGAGAAAGCTGGTAGGCCTACATATGAGAGAATACGCCTGTGTAGTCAGGGTGTGCAGTATAAAAAAAAAATTCCTGCATCACGCAGTGCAAAATTAAAAAAAAACTGCGAAAGTGTTTTTGGTATAAAATAGCGACTTTGCGATGTATTTTCATATGGTTTTTATGGTTGTATTTTCGTTTTCTTTGTCTCATTTGATAGAATGGAAGATATATTATAGAAATCAAGATGATTTTGAATGGTTAACAAACTAAAAAGTAGTTTGAAATTGAGCTCAAAGTGGCAGAAATGTTTGATTTTTGCTGATCTTCAGGGGTAAACAGGTCATGAATCCAATACGCATCAACTGGCCGGTCTAACATGCACTCATGAATGCACTGACATTATTTATACAATTATTACCATTATGTAGTAATCTTAATAACAGTAAATCTTCTATTTTTTTTTTTCAACAAGTCGGCCGTCTCCCACCGAGGCAGGGTGCCCCAAAGAGAACGGAAATCCCCAAAAAGAAAATACTTTCATCATCATTCAACACTATCATCTCAATCGTACATAATCACTGTTTTTGCAGAGGCACCCAGATACAACAGTTTAGAAGCATATATAAAGATATACACCTACCATCCGACTTACGACCGAGTTCAGTTCCAAGAAACCGGTCGTAAGTCGAACTTTACTACTGAATATCAACAAAACATTTTTGTAATGACTTTATTTTATTGTTTTATTTTGGTATTTCATGTTTTACCTTACTTTTTATGTTGTTAGTACTGTATTTTATACTGTAAGGTTTAGGATAAACACTGAGTGCAACACAAATAGTTGTTTATTTCCCAAAAATTTGGCATAAAAAACACGGTCGTAAGTCGAGTGGTCGTAAGTCGAGCAGGTCGTAAATCGGATGGTAGGTGTACATATAACATATCCCTTCAAACTGCCAATATCTCAAACCCTGCCTTTAGAGTGAAGGCATTGTACTTCCCATTTCCAGTACTCAATCCGGCTATATAAAAATAACCGGTTTCCCTGAATCCCTTCACTAAATATTACCCTGCTCACACTCCAACAGCTCATCAGGTCCCAAAAGCCGTTCGTCTCCATTCACTCCTATCTAACACGCTCACGCATGCTTGCTGGAAGTCCAAGCCCTTCCCCCTCAAAACCTCCTTTGCCCCCTCCCTCCAACCTTTTCGAGAATGACCCATACCCTGCCTTCTTTCCCCTACAGATTTATACGCTCTCCATGTCATTCTACTTAGATCCCTTCTCTCTAAATGACCAAACCACCTCAACAACCCCTCTTCAACCTCCTCATCATCAATTCTATGGTTAACCTCATCCTTCAACATAAACACTTGATCTACACATCCCCTACCCACTCTATAGCTTCCTTGATCATCCGCAGTCCTACTCTCTGTCTTACCTCTAATTCTTTCAATAATAACCCTACTCGGTAAACTTTTTTTTTTTTTTTTAACAAGTCGGCTGTCTCCCACCAAGGCAGGGTGACCCGAAAAGAAAGGAAATCCCCAAAAAGAAAATACTTTCATCATCATTCAACACTTTCACCTCACTCACACATAATCACGGTTTCTGAAGAGGTGCTCAGAATACAACAGTTTAGAAGCATATAAGTATAAAGATACACAACACATCCCTCCAAACTGATAATATCCCAAACTCCTCCTTTAGAGTGCAGGCATTGTACTTCTCATTTCCAGGACTCAAGTCCGGCTATACAAAAATAACCAGTTCCCCTGAATCCCTTCACTAACAGTTCGTCAGGTTCCAAATACCATCTGTCTCCATTCACTCCTATCTAACACGCTCATGCACGCTTGCTGAAAGTCCAAGCCCCTCGCCCACAAAACCTCCTTTACCCCCCCCCCTCAATCTCTCTTGTCCTCCTTCCCTTTATATAAAGGAACTATACAAGCTCTCTGCCAATCCCTAGGTACCTTCCCTTCTTTCATACATATATTAAACAAAAATACCAACTACTCCAACACTATATCCCCTCCTGCTTAAAACAGACCTGGCTTCTATTTTTTGTGTGAATAAAAATTCAAAATGAAAAGCAGGCATAACATACGAGAGTCCTGGAGACGTGACTAATGAACAGAGAAAATATTTTAGTGCCAGGAATATCTACATTATTTAGTCTGGACCCTATTTTGAAACTGGCCTTTCTTGAATTTTGTGTGAAATTGGCCAAATCAGTAATTTTTGATCACTTTATTGGGTAGTAGAATAGGTAAATGGCCAGTTTCTTGTACTCAATCAATATAATAAAAGGAGTTCTAGTTAAATATCTATGAGTTTGTTTGGTTGACTGAAACAATGGAAGTTGCCCAAAATAGGGCTCAAAGTGGGTGAAATTGCCGATGCGTAAATATCGCCGAAACTGCTAACTTCGCAAGAGCGTAATTCAGTAAATTTTCCATCAAATTTCATGTTTTTGGTCATTACCTTTCGAAAAAAAATACTCTATCATTTCATGAGAATTTTTTTTTTTTTTTTTAAATTCTTTGACCCACGGAGCAATTCTGCGAGCAGGGGTCTCGACTCTCACAGGGGTAAGTGAAAGAAAATGTTTGAGGGATCCTGCATAGTTAGCACAGTCTTTTCAGTCTTCCACATTTTTGGTGGTTTTCAATTTAGCCATTGTTCATTACATTCAGTGCTTTTTCCACTCTTTTACTGTTTTTGCACAACAGTTGTGTAAGGAAAGGGCAACTGGCACCATATTTTAAAGTAAGCATTGTATGTACTGTGTATTTAGCTTATTTTTGTATCCGTTTTTTATGCCTAGCTGTACTGAGCACTTAACCCCTTCAGGGTCCAAGGCCAAAATCTGAAGTGGTGCCCCAGTGTCCAAGAATTTTCCAAAAAAAAGTTTGTTATTTTTTCTTATGAAATGGTAGAGAATCTTTTTGTGAGGGTAATAAAACAAAAAGTACGAAATTTGATGGAAAATTGACCAAATTATGCTCTCGCGAATTTTGATGTGTCAGCGATATTTACGAATCGGCGATTTTGCCGACTTTGACTCCCATTTTAGGCCAATTACATCATTCCAGTCGACCAAATTCTTAGCTATTTCACTAGTATTACTTCTATTCTATCGATTGAGCACAAGAAATCGCCAAGTCAACTGTTGCAACTACAAAATAAAGTGATCGGAAATTTGTAATTTGGCCAATTTAACACAAAGTTCAAAATATTCCAATTTCAAAACAGCATCCAGAATAAACAATGTAAGCATTCCTGGCACTAAACTAACATTTCCTCGGTTCATTAGTTACATTTTGAGGCTTTACAAATAAATCCCATTTTTATTTTTTATTCACATAATGAATTTTTATTCACACCAAAAAATAAAAGATTTACTGTTATGCAATATTGCAATAATTGTATAAATATCATCATCACATTTGTGAATGTATATTAGACCCACCAGCTGGCGTGTATTAGACGTGTGAGGTCGTTTGTTTACTCTTGAACATCGGCAAAAATTTAACATTTATGCTACTTTGAGCTCAGTTTCAAGCCATTTCCAGTGCTAAAACCAATCAAAATCATCTCTATTTCTGTAATATGTCTTCCATTCTATCAAATGAGACCAAGAAATTGCAAATACAACTATAAAAAACATACGAAAAAACACTGCAAAGTTGCTGTTTTAATCGAAAATCTTGGTATCAGTTTTTTTTCTCTCATTATACACAGTGTGCTGCAGGATTTGTTTTATGTGGTGCACACATACCACATAGATGTATTCTCTCATATCTAGGCCCAAGTGTACCACTCACAATTTATCAGAGTGAGCCTAGCTCATGACGTAGATCTACGGTTTGGACCCTGAACGTAAAGCCGTAGATCTACGGGACGGACCCTGAAAGGGTTAATATACGAAGGTGTAAATGCATTCAATATTGAAAAAAAAACACTTTTCCACCCACCAGCAATTTCTGCTTAACGCTGGAGGTCAGGAACATAACCTATTTATGTATGTACCTAACTGAGAATGCATCTAATTAACCCTTTCAGGGTCCAGGGGCCAAATTTCAAGTTGCACACCAGTGTCCAAGAATTTTCAAAAAATCATTTTGCTATTTTTTCTTATGAAATGGTAGAGAATCTTTTTCTGAAGGTAATAAAACAAAAAGTACGAAATTTGATGGAAAATTGACAAAATTATGCTCTTGCGAATTTTGATGTGTCAGCGATATTTGCGCATCGGTGATTTTGCCGACTTTGACTCTCATTTTAGGCCAATTACCTTATTCCAGTCGACCAAATTCTTAGCTATTTCACTGGTATTACTTCTATTCTATCGATTGAGTACAAGAAATTGCCAACTCAACTGTTTCAACTACAAAATAAAGTGATTGGAAATTGGAAATTTGGCCAATTTAGTGCAAAGTTCAAAATATTCCAATTTCAAAATAGGGTCCAGAATAAACAATGCAGGTATTCCTGGCACTAAACTAACATTTCCTCTGTTCATTAGTTACATTTTCAGGCTTTACAAATGAATTCCATTTTGATTTTTTATTCACAAAATGAATTTTTATTCAAACCAAAAAATAGAAGATTTACTCTTATGCAATATTGTAATAATTGTATAAATAATATCAGCACATTTGTGAATGTATATTAGACCCACCAGCTGTCGTGTATTAGACGTGTAAGGTCATTTATTTACTCATGAACCTCAGCAAAAATTTAACATTTCTGCTACTTTGAGCTCAGTTTCAAGCCATTTTCAATACTAAAACCAATCAAAATCATCTCTATTTCTGTAATATGTCTTCCATTCTATAAAATGAGACCAAGAAATCGCAAATACAACTATAAAAAACATACGAAAAAACACTGCAAAGTTGCTGTTTTAATTCAAAATTACGGTCTCAGTTTTTTTCACATTATGCACTGTATGCTGCAGGATCTGTTTTATGTGGTGCACACATACCACATAGATGTATTCTCTCATATCTAGGTCCAAATTTACCGCTCTTAGCTTATCAGAGTGAGCTGAACTCATGGCGTAGATCTACGGTTTGGACCCTCAACGTAAAGCCGTAGATCTATGGCACGGACCCTGAAATGGTTAAGTACCTAATAATATGTTCAACTGTACTACTTAAATATGACCTATATCAAAACAGCATAAAAATTAGTATTAGTCTGCCCGAAGTGCCTAGGCATGATAGTGGCCATCTTATGATGGCCACTATCATGCCTAAGTCTTATGACATGTAAACCACACATTGTAAGCTTTACAAGGAAAATAAATATTTACATCTGTATTGTATATATAAAAAAAGGGGTCCCTCCTCTGCTGTATAAATGAATACACATGCTAAATTTTAGAACACAATATTAACCCGTAAACGATCCAAATGTATATATACATTCACTACCGTACTGCCCCATCTTTTCTGAGAAAAAAAAAATTGTTGTTTTTAATAGGAGAAAAGAGCATATAGTACCCAGGCATCCCCAATTATTTTAATATGGTGCACAATGAGTGCTCACACCCATTCTCACATGTCTAGGCGACTCAGGCTTATCGTGGCAATGTTAAATGTAGGACACATAAAACGTATATACTATACGTTTGAGGCACTAGCGGTAAAAACATATATATACGTTTGGACCATTTACCGGTTAAATATAGCATAAGTATTAACCCCTTAACTGTCCAAACGTACATCTACGTTCTCTCGTCCAGAGCTCCAAATATTTAAAACATCTTTTTTTTTTTTAAATAAAGAGGACATTTGTTTTAAATAAAGTACATAAAGTAAAAGAATCTTTTTTTTTAGTCAGTAGTTACGGAGATTTAAGGCTGCAAAGTCGGCACTTGTCGCTCACCTGACGGTAACATGAAGTGCTGCCGATATACCTTTTTTCTCATTTTTTTTTTAATTTATATAATTTTTATGTTTTGATAATTACAATTTGTAGTAGTTCTTGTGATTTCATAGCTAATCTTTGTTCTGATGCTAATATTAGGTAGTGAAATAGTACTCAAATAGTCACACAGTGACAGGTGAACATTTTCACCTACCTTAGTCACATATTGTTGTCTAGAAATATCTACTTAGTATTTATAGGTCCCAACAATGTTTTGGACACGCAGGAGTAAGACGAGTGTCACTCCACTGCTGCACTATCAGCAGTGGTGACATTTGATGATCATGCACTGCCTTGGCTGTTTGATTTCATTGTTACACAAACATGTCTGTCTGTCTGTCCATCTGTCTTAGCTCTCTGTTTATCTGTCTTTCTGTCTGATTGTTTCTGTCTTTCTGCTTCTCCCTCTTTCTGTCTCAGAGAGAGCGACTCGTGAACCAACAGGTATTACACACAATGCAGAGTAGTCATGTCTGATTCCCGAACACGTGAAAATGTGTATTACTACTTGCCAGTCATGCTTATTATGCACTATATCTACAAGCACAGTATAGCACTTTGTCTGGATATTTTGGGTTATCCTAGGTAATTTACACTATGTATAATTGTATTTGTGTGTACCTGTGAGATAGAGATAGACATTGATAGACAGAGATACAGATAGACGGAGACAGACAAAGCCAATCAGCCAGCGACTCAGACTGCTGGCCAGCCAGTCAGCCTGCCCAACACATATTATACATTCCAGAATTTTCTCTTTACTTTGGGCATAGGTTATAAGACATTCTGGCAGGGTGACACTACGAGTGGTACCAAAATTGAAAGGATGTTGCACAAATGTTGCACATGGGTTATTATCAAGGTTTTTGATATTTCCTTGACCACTTGTGGCTACATCCACCTCAAAGCCACTTAACTCAGGGTCAGCATCACTTTCTTCTTAAAAGGGGAGTATTAACACGACATGACATCATTGAATCCTTGGTGTTTGCCGCGCTGTTTGCTCTAGCTGGTGCTCCCACAAGGTACTAAGTGGTCCCAGATTTTTTTAATACTGCACACACTGAGTGTTAAGACCCATTCTATGCTGACCAGGCATCTCAGGCCAATTATGCCAAATTTGGAGGCAGGAAAAATAAAATGCTGATCTATGTTTGGAGCACTAGCAGTAACAACGTAGCTCTGTGTTTGTACAGTTAAGGAGTTTAACTTCTAAATAAATGTTAAATGTATAATTACTTATTAGTAACTACAAAAACAGAGCTATATTCTTGATGTCTTAATTACCTTACAAAATTTAATTAATCAACTTTCATATGCACTGGATGGAGCAATTACTTTCTCCTCCTTTGGTCCATTTCTGTATTCTACCACATTTTTTGAAAAATGTTCTAGTATCTTTTTAGCAACAGTTTTCCCTTAGTTTCCAGCTATGGCTTCTTGTTCTCCCTGTTGGTGGTGTTAGAAAATCTTCCCTAACAATTCTCTTAAGATTTTTTGTGATCTCATATGTGGTTATTATTTATTTTTTTTATTAACACATCAGCCGCTTCCCACTTTCATCATCTTTCACTCCATCGCTGTCTTGCCAAAGGTGCACCGACACTACGGTTCAAAAACTGCAAAATATCTCCACCCATTCTACAGAGCACACAAATGTAATGAGAATCTTTATTGATAATATATTGCACCATCAGTGGGCTTTTTCAAGTCACAAAGAGAAACCTGGATGACTATTTATACCGGTGTTCCTCAACTTACAATGGTTCGATTTACGATATTTCAACTTTACAATGGCGCAAAAGCGATTACTTTAGAGATGAAACTTAAGATAATTACTCAACATGAAGGTGGCAAGTCTGTAACATAAGTCCGACTATATGAAAATAACCGGTTTCCCTGAATCCCTTCACTAAATATTACCCTGCTCACACTCCAACAGATCGTCAGGTCCCAAGTACCATTCGTCTCCATTCACTCCTATCTAACACGCTCACGCACGCTTGCTGGAAGTCCAAGCCCCTTACCCACAAAACCTCCTTTACCCCCTCTCTCCAACCCTTTCGAGGACGACCCCTACCCCGCCTTCCTTCCCCTATAGATTTATATGCTTTCCATGTCATTCTACTTTGATCCATTCTCTCTAAATGACCAAACCACCTCAACAACCCCTCTTCTGCCCTCTGACTAATACTTTTATTAACCCCACACCTTCTCCTAATTTCCACACTCCGAATTTTCTGCATAATATTTACACCACACATTGCCCTTAAACAGGACATCTCCACTGCCTCCAACCGTCTCCTCGCTGCTGCATTTACCACCCAAGCTTCACACCCATATAAGAGTGTTGGTACTACTATACTTTCATACATTCCCTTCTTTGCCTCCATAGATAACATTTTTTGACTCCACATATACCTCAACGCACCACTCACCTTTTTTCCCTCATCAATTCTATGATTAACCTCATCCTTCATAAATCCATCCGCCGACACGTCAACTCCCAAGTATCTGAAAACATTCACTTCTTCCATACTCCTCCTCCCCAATTTGATATCCAATTTTTCTTTATCTAAATCATTTGACACCCTCATCACCTTACTCTTTTCTATGTTCACTTTCAACTTTCTACCTTTACACACACTCCCAAACTCATCCACTAACCTTTGCAATTTTTCTTTAGAATCTCCCATAAGCACAGTATCATCAGCAAAAAGTAACTGTGTCAATTCCCATTTTGAATTTGATTCCCCATAATTTAATCCCACCCCTCTCCCAAACACCCTAGCATTTACTTCCTTAACAACCCCATCTATAAATATATTAAACAACCATGGTGACATTACACATCCCTGTCTAAGACCTACTTTTACCGGGAAATAGTCTCCCTCTCTTCTACACACCCTAACCTGAGCCTCACTATCTTCATAAAAACTCTTTACAGCATTTAATAACTTACCACCTATTCCATATACTTGCAACATCTGCCACATTGCTCCTCTATCCACTCTATCATATGCATTCATATCATATGTATTCATTTATTTACTTTTCAATACTGATATTTAGTTACAGTAATTATTTGTTTATTTACAAATGAGAGGGTGAGTGAGATATTCTCAACAAATTTGGTTGAAAATAAGAAAAAGTTTTGGATTTGTTAGTTAAAAATAGGAGTTATTAAATGGAGAGTTAGCGGTATTGGGAAGATGGAGGGAATATTTTGAGGAATTGTTAAATGTTGATGAAGATAGGGAAGCTGTGATTTAATGTATAGGGCAAGGAGGACTAACATTTTATAGGAGTGAGGAAGAACCAGTTGTGAGT
Source organism: Cherax quadricarinatus (assembly GCF_038502225.1). Lineage (NCBI taxonomy): Eukaryota > Metazoa > Arthropoda > Malacostraca > Decapoda > Parastacidae > Cherax > Cherax quadricarinatus. The sequence continues at coordinate 9,133,439 of NC_091387.1, forward strand.
GTGGGGGAAGTACATGGGGCAGTGGGTAGAATGAAAGGGGGGTAAGGTAGCAGGGATTAATGGGATAAAGATAGAAATGTTAAAAGCAGGTGGGAAAATAGTTTTGGAGTAGTTAGTGTTTTTAATAAATGTATGGAAGAGGGTAAGGTACCTAGGGATTGGCAGAGAGCATGCATAGTTCCTTTGTATAAAGGCAAAGGGGACAAAAGAGTGTGTAAAAATTATAGGGGAATAAGCCTGTTGAGTATATCAAGTAAAGTGTATGGTAGAGTTATTATTGAAAGAATTATGACTAAGACAGAGAACAAGATAGCAGATGAACAAGGAGGCTTTAGGAAAGGTAGGGGGTGTATAGACCAAGTGTTTACAGTGAAACATATAGGTGAACAGTATTTAGATAAGAGTAAAAAAGTATTTGTGGCATTTATGGATTTGGAAAAGGCATATGATAGGGTGGATAGGGGGCAATGTGGCAGATGTTGCAAATGTATGGCATAGGAGGTAGGTTACTGAAAGCGGTGAAAAGTTTTTTACGAGGATAGTGAGGCTCAGGTTAGAGTATGTGGGCGAGAGGAAGATTATTTCCCAGTAAAGGTAGGCCTTAGACAAGGATGTGTAATGTCAACGTGGTTGTTCAATATATTTATAAATGGAATTGTAAGAGAACTGAATGCTCGGGTGTTGGCAAGAGGTGTAGGGTTAAAAGATAAAGAATCTAACACGAAGTGTGAGTTGTCACAGTTGCTCTTTGCTGATGACACTGGGCTTTTGGGAGATTCTGAAGAAAAGTTGCAGAGGTTGGTTGATAAGTTTGGTATGGTATGTAAAAGAAGGAAATTAAAAGTGAATATAGGAAAGAATAAAGTGATGAGAATAACAAAAAAATTAGGTAACGGAAGACTGGATATCAGATTGGAGGGAGAGAGTATGGAGGAGGTGAATGTGTCCAGATATTTGAGAGTGGACGTGTAAGCAGATGGGTCTATGTAGGATGAGGTGAATCATAGAACTGACAAGGTGAAAAAGGCGAGTGGTGCACAGAGGAGTCTGTGGCGACAAAGAACTTTATCCATGAAAGCAAAGAGGGGGAAAGTACGAGAGTATTATTATACCAACACTCTTGTATGGGTTTGAGGCATGGGTTGTGAATGTTGCAACAAGGAGAAGGCTGGAGGCAGTGGAGATGTCATGTTTGAGGGCAATGTGTGTTGTGAATATAATGCAGAGAATCCGTAGTTTGGGGATTAGGAGGAGGTGTGGGATTACCAAAACTATTACCCAGAGAGCTGAGGAGGGGTTACTGAGATGGTTCGGACATGTAGAGAGGGTGGAACGAAATAGAATGACTTCAAGAGTGCATAAATCTGTAGTGGAGAGAAGGTGGGGTAAGGGTTGGCCAGGAAAGGTTGGAGGGAGGGGGGTAAAGGAGGTTTTGTGTGCAAGGGGCTTGGACTTCTAGCAAGTGTGCATGAGCATGTTAGACAGAAGCGAATGGAGACAAATGGCTTTTAGGACTTGACATGCTGTTGGAGTGTGAGCAAGGTAACATTTATGAAGGGATTCAGGGAAACTGGCAGGCCAGACTTGATTCCTGGAGATGGAAAGTACAGTGTCTGCACTCTGAAGGAGGGGTGTTTGTGTTGCAGTTTTATAACTGTAGTGTAAGCATGCCTCTGGAAGACAGTGATGGAGTGAATGATGATGAAAGTTTTTCTTTTTCAGGCCACCCTGCCTTGGTGGGAAATGGCCCATGTGCTAATAAAAAAAAAATTTAAAAATTACTTATTCAGTGGCAGAAGTTATTTATTTACTTATTTATCATATAATCATATTTAACTCATGATGATTTTGAGTTATGATGGGTTCGCTGGAACATAACCCCTTCTTAAGCTGAGGAACACCCGTACAAGGAGGGTGGTGAGCTGCAGAGTCAGGTTGGGTGTTGAAGCATAAACCTTGAGTAGCATTAACAGTTTAATAAATATGGAAAGAGACACTAATGTACAGTTCTGGACACTTATTATGGTGAAATGTTTCAACACGAGTGACTTCTTCAGTCCTGGGATGATTGGCATGTGCTATATCACACATCTGTCATGTTCACTCACAAGAAATCACTTAGTATGGGGCTTGTGTACCAGTTATCAGTTACATAATGTATGCCTCTTACCAAGATATGGTTCCATCACTGTTCTCATCACATCACCTGAGATACCCAATAACTTAATGGTATTTTTAATATTTTACTTTTTATGTACACAATTTTTTTTCCCCAACAAACTGGCCGTATCCCACCAAGGTGGGGTGGCCCAAAAAGAAAAACAAAAGTTTCTCTTTTTAAATTTAGTAATATATACTGGAGAAGGGGTTACTATCCCCTTGCTCCCGGCATTTTAGTCGCCTCTTACAACACGCATGGCTTACGGAGGAAGAATTCTGTTCCACTTCCCCATGGAGAATGTACACAATTAAATCTTGCGATTACAAAGCATAAACAACTTGATACCAAAATGTTTTCCTTTGCGCAGTACCTATTGCTTGAATGACAGTCTACCTTTGAACATAATCAGACTCATCAATAACAAGATTCTTGCATGGATAAAAGTATTTACCAAACTTCTGTTTCAGATACATAAAAACATTCTCTATTTTGTATAACATGCCATTTCTGTCAGGTCTTGTTTAGTCAGAGAATTGTTGTGTACATAATAGTAGGAGAAATCTGCTGACTTGGATCATTTTACTGAAGGCCAAAGTAGGTCAGTGGACCAGTATAACTTGATATACTTATACACATGTGGCATAAGCATTATTGTGGCAAAAAACAAATACATCTCAGCCACATTTGTCTCTTTCCACTGGTGTTGTCATGACTGTGGTGAAACTACTGTGTCTGCCACGGTGTAATCAAAATACCCATTACTTTCCCTGACAATAATTTCCATCAAGGGTTGGTTGAAAAACTGTCAAAAAAATTCCAGTTCGCTTGTAGTGCTACCAAGGGTACAGTTGGGCAGGATTCCATTGTGACTGTCATTAAATTGATGGAGACTGAGCACAAAATTTGCATTTTACTCCCAATCCCAGATGTGGTCTGTTGGTAAGTTTTAGCTATTATAGCTGGTTGTGGTTATGGTCGTGGTTGTATGAGTTGTGTGGGGGTGGTTGAGGATGCCCTGGGTTGTGGATGTGCTGAGCCAATGGCATGGCTCCCAGCCTGGGCAGCTGCTGGTGCTGCACCCTACATGGCACCACCACCATTTACTGACACATGTGGTCTATTATCCATCCCAATCGTAGCCATATCATTTTCACTTAAACTGTCTATTCCTGTTGTAGGGCCACAGGATGTAGTGTGGGATGTGCTCCGTCCCCATGGAATAGCATATGGCACACTACTAGACATCATGAGGTGTCGCATAAATTAACACTTCACTGGTGAATATTCATTCTCACTGTGGCTACTCAATTTGTCATCAAGAGCTAAGAAATCAAAATCCACATCACTATCATCACCTTTACTTACATCTTAGCCCTGGTCACAGGAAAATGTAAGCTTACACCTATGGTGAAGTACAACTGAATGTGACCCAAACGGACCAGACCAAAGGTGGATGGTTGAGGGTCATAGGGGTTTTCAGCACTACTCCTGTCATCCTGAATGTTGCTTTTGGTCATGGTGTTCAAAGCCATAAAATTCCTCTTCACTTCCACTTCCATCCATGTTAGAACTCTCACTTGGGAAGAGGAGATTCCCAATTCGATAGAGAGTGAGGTTTTTGCTACCGCGAGCTACCGCTACCGATGGCATTCCCACAATGCAATGCGAGCACCCCAATTTTTTCTGTTTACTGCACAAATTGATCACACAGACCCATTCTCTTAGATGTAGGCCTACCAGCCTCCTTGCACTAAATCTGAAGCCACTAGAATTTTGGCATAGTGCTATGGCATGGACACTGACTTCTAAGCTATAGAACTATGGCACGGATGGTGAAGGGGGTTAAACTGCTACTTTATCTCTTACACTGTCGACTAACAGATTCACTAAGCCTAAGACTGATCTCACTAATGGAGTTCCATTCCTAAGACTACGTCGGTAAATGAATTCGTCGCTAATCGAGGAACCTCCCTTTACTGAAACATCAAAAATGTCACCATCTGAAATTAAAACACTCAGTTTTATGTTTGCTCTGAAAATCCTTGCAATCCATCCTACTACCTTCAGCCTCCATACATGTGCGAGGTTCTGGAGTCCTACTAACTTCCAGTCTCCATACCCTCATTCAGTTCCTGGGCTGCTATTCTTCCAGATCCATTCTCCATCTGGTCCTTTAGTGCTGGTTCCTCTAGCTCATTGCACTGTCTGATCAAAACACGAATGTTACTGAGGCTTCTTGATCTCACTACGATACATGCCTTGTGCTTGTAAGTGCTTGACTTTCCACTGCTGTTTTCTGTGAATTACGTCCAGACTTGAAGAGAGTTTGGTGTCAGGTTCTAGCAGTGTCATTTTGGTTACTGTATAAGTCTATGTCGCTCTCAAACTCTCTTACAATTACATACACAAAGATACACAAATAACCCGCACATAAAAGAGAGAAGCTTACGACGACGTTTCGGTCCGACTTGGACCATTGACAAAGTCACACTAACAGAGGTGGAGCAGGACGGCTATATATAGGCAGGAAGAGGTGGAGGTAGTAGTAGTAATAGTAGTAGTAGTAGTAGTAGTAGTACAAGAATTGTATATAATACCGACAAGATGAAATTAAGACACATGCACAACACCCGGGCATCCCCATCGTAGACGTTTCGCCATCCAGCCAGCCACTGGATGGCGAAACGTCCACAACAAAGACAACCAGATGCCGCACATGTGTCTTAATTTCATCAGTAGTTGTAGTAGTAGAAGAAGAAGAGGTAGTAGTAGTGGTAGTGGTAGAAGTGGGAAATAAGGATGACGAGCCAGTCAAAAACAAAAACAAAGGAAGGGGAGCACTGCAAGAGAGCTAGATGCCCACAGAGGGAGAGCAAGCGCACAGAGGTGCGTGAAAGGGGAAGTGGTGAAATAAAATAAAATAAATGAAGAAGGAACAGAAACACGAGACAGGAGAGAGAAAGACAACCCAGAGGAGAAAAGGAAAGAGGAAAGGGGAAGAGGAAGAAAAAGAAAGAAAAAAAGAAAAAATGAGGATTCAGGTTAAGTCACGGGTGTTCTGAAGTTTGGAGCATTTTACAATGTAGTGGGAGAGGAAGGCATCTACAGAGACGAAGCCAGGACTAAGGTTCATACAAGGAAAGTTGTGTATTATAGAGGATTCAACTAGACGGCGACTGTTCGAGTTGGAAGTAGGGAAGACAGTTTTAGCAGAAGACCAGTCAATAGGATGGCTATGATCTCTGACGTGACAGAAAAGAGCATTGTTAGTGTCAGCAAGCCTAACACTATTTCTGTGCTCCCTAAGTCTGTCAGAAAGAGATCGACCAGTTTCTCCGAAGTATTGAAGAGGACAGGAGGAGCAAGAAATAGAGTAGACACCAGGAACATCTGTAGAGGGAGGAGAGGTATGAACGAGATTAGTGCGAAGAGTGTTAGTCTGGCGGAAGGTAAGCTTGATGTCTAAGGGACGGAGAGAATTGTTGAGATTAGAAAGACAGGAAATGTAGGGAAGGCAGAGGATAGGAGAGTTCCCATGAGTAGAGAGTTTGGGAGAGAAGAAATTGCGTTTAGCACGTGAGAGGGCAGAGTCTATGAAATGGGAAGGGTAGCCAAGATGGGAGAAAGAATTATGAAGAGTGGAAATTTCTGCTGGAAGGAACTGAGGGTCACAGATGCGGAGGGCACGGAGAAAGAGGGAGATAAGAACACTTTTCTTGACAGGGGAAGCATGATAGGAAAAGTAGTGAATGTACATGCCACTGTGCATAGGTTTACGGTAAACGGAAAAGGAAAAACCTGTATCTGAGCGGTGGACATGGACATCAAGGAAAGGAAGCAAGGAATTAGATTCCCATTCAGCTTTAAACTTTATGGAAGGGGCAAGATTATTAAGAGCTTCAAGAAAAGGTTGGAAGAGACTGGAGTCATGAGGCCACAGAGCAAAGATGTCATCCACATAGCGGAGCCAGAGTGAAGGTTGCACATCGAGGGTAGGAAGAAGAACAGTCTCGAAGTATTTCCCACTTCTACCACTACCACTACTACTACCTCTTCTTCTTCTACTACTACTACAACTACTGATGAAATTAAGACACATGTGCGGTGTCTGGTTGTCTTTGTTGTGGACGTTTCGCCATCCAGTGGCTGGCTGGAAGGCGAAACGTCTACGATGGGGATGCCCGGGTGTTGTGCATGTGTCTTAATTTCATCTTGTCGGTATTATATACAATTCTTGTACTACTACTACTACTACTACTACCTCCACCTCTTCCTGCCTATATATAGCTGTCCTGCTCCACCTCTGTTAGTGTAACTTTGTCAATGGTCCAAGTCGGACCGAAACATCGTCGTAAGCTTCTCTCTTTTATGTGCGGGTTATTTGTGTATCCGAAAAACTGGCCAATAACCGGAAGCCGAAAAACTGGCCTATAACCGAGTTGGCCAATAACAGGAACAGCCGATAACCAAGGGTCCACCATACACCGAAACCCACGGAGTCATAATACAGTAGAATTCCGTCCATGCAACAATACAGTCACAATATGGCTGCCACCCCCAGAGAAGCTTATGGTCAACAACATACCCTGACCTGGTCTTAACCATGGCTCCATGGGTAGATCCTTAACATTAGTCATTCTACAATACATATTTACCAAATGGTTGAGGTGTTTTATCAAGGATAATCTACAGTTCATCCTGGTACAGGATGAACTAGATGGTAGGTGCCCTATATACTAGACATCCATCTCTTCTTCCACAGCAGTCATCTCGCTGCTTATATCTTGACGAGTGTTGATCTGAGAGTCAACTCTCGTATATAATATACAAAAGCATAATAGTCTTCACAAGCTAATTATAACGCTTAAGTCACTCAGGTTCTCCATGGGAAAGTGGAACAGAATTCTTCCTCCATAAGCCATGCGCACTGTAAAAGGTGACTAAAATGCTGGGAGCAAGGGGCTAGTAACCCCTTCTCCTGTCTACATTACTAAATTTAAAGAGAAACTTTCGTTTTTCTTTTTCGGCCACCCTGCCTCGGTGGGATATGGATGGTTTGTTGAAAGAAAGAAGTCACTCAGGTGTAGTTATGGTGAACACTCGATCCTCTGTACAATAATCGCCAAAGATTAAGATTAACTGAATTATTGTCTTTTACAGGGGATATATTATTTTTCTTCCTCCGTTGGCCACGTGTGTCGTAAGAAGCGACTAAAATGCCAGGAGCAAGGGGCTAGTAACCCCTTCTCGTGTATACATTACTAAATTAAAAAAGAGAAACTTTCTTTTTCTTTTTAGGTCACCCTGCCTTGGTGGGATATGGCCGGTTTGTTGAAAAAAAAAAAAAAAATTTAATATTGAAATTTAATGAAATATAGTAATATATGTTGTGTATCTTTATACGTATATACTTCTAAACTGTTGTATTCTGAGCACCTCTGCAAAAGCAGTGATAATGTGTGAGTGTGGTGAAAGTGTTGAATGATGATGAAAGTATTTTCTTTTTGGGGATTCTGGGTCACCCTGCCTCGGTGGGTCACCCTGCCTCGGTGGGTCACCCTGCCTCGGTGGGTCACCCTGCCTCGGTGGGTCACCCTGCCTCGGTGGGTCACCCTGCCTCGGTGGGTCACCCTGCCTCGGTGGGTCACCCTGCCTCGGTGGGTCACCCTGCCTCGGTGGGTCACCCTGCCTCAGTGGGAGACGGCTGACTTGTTGAAAAAAAAAAAAAAATGTATTAGAAAAGTGGTGAGAGTGATGCAATGAAAATGTTGATAGTGATGTAATTACAGGTAGTGCTGATAGTGATATAGTGAGTGTTGATGGTGATGTAATGGAACAGTGCTGATAGTGATGTGCCTTTAACTTCCAGCAGTGTCACAGTACCTGTTCCTCAAACAGCCTATCCCTGTCTACCGTTAACTCCCCAGAGAATTTTTGTATGTTGCAGCCATATCTCACCTGGTTCTGTCTTCCAATGTTGTTAGATTAAATTCCATTAGCCTCTCCTCATAGCTCATACAACTCAGCACCTCGTACTTATTGTAACTCTCTTGTTTCAATGCACCGGCCATATCCCACCAAGGCAGGGTGACCCAAAAAGAAAAACAAGTTTCTCTTTTTAACTTTAGTAATGTATACAGGAGAAGGGGTTACTAGCCCCTTGCTCCCGGCATTTTAGTCGCCTCTTACAACACGCATGGCTTACGGAGGAAGAATTCTGTTGCCCTTCCCCATGGAGTCTTATTGTAACACCTGCACTTATTGTAAGATAAGATAAGATAAGATTTCGTTCAGATTTTTAACCCCGGAGGGCTAGCCACCCAGGATAACCCAAGAAAGTCAGTGCGTCATCGAGGACTGTCTAACTTATTTCCATTGGGGTCCTTAATCTTGTCCCCCAGGATGCCACCCACACCAGTCGACTAACACCCAGGTACCTATTTGCTGCTAGGTGAACAGGACAACAGGTGTAAGGAAACGTGTCGAAATGTTTCCACCCGCCGGGAATCGAACCAGGGCCCTCCGTGTGTGAAGCGGGAGCTTTAGCCACCAGGCCACCGGGCCACCAACATGCTTTCTCAGGTGTGGGTTCCATGCTGTTGCTGTGTACTCCAAAATGGGCTGGACATATGTTGTAAAAAGGGCCTGGAATGACTCTTTGTTGAGATTCCTGCCAGATGAGCATTGAATACAGAGGTTCTTCAGCTGATGAGCCTCTGGTGTTATACTGGGTGCTATGTTCACCCCTAGGTGAACACAGCACAGTCTGCAGTCTCTGTGTCTGGTCTTCTTGCCCTTTCCCAATCTTTATAACCTTGAATTTAATGGGAATGAATTCAAGCAACTGCTTACCAAATTAACCCAACAGTTTGTCCAGGTCCATTCAGAGCCTTTCCCTTTCATCTGAATCTCTTCTCATTGGTTTTACATCATCAGCAAACAAGGATACATCTGATTCAATTCCATCTGGAAAGTCAGTCACATTAACCAGAAACAGTAAGGGTTCTAATACCTTGCATGGTATGCGTATCATAGAAAGTGGTCTGTAATTTAAAGCTTCATGTCTGTCTTCTTTCTTGGATATAGGGACTACATTTTCTATCTTCCAGATCTTTGGAAAATGTCCAGTATCGATTGATATATAGATCTGAGCTAGTGATTCTGACAAGTGCTTCTGCTTCCTCTCACAGAATCCATGGTGAAACCCTGTCAGTTCCTATTACCTTTGATATATGCAAGTCCTTTAGAAGTTTCTTGATCTCTCCCCAAATTGTGTGTAAGTCATCCAGTACCTGTTAGTGTACCCTGTCTCCAAGGCTTTCTGGTAATGTCCCTGCTGTGTTGAAATATCTGTGGGGCAGGGACCTTTACCTATGGAGGCAAAAATGAGAATGTCCAAGAATATAGTGGTGCTAACAATGTTATATGAAGCATGGAGGAGGCTGGAGGCAGTGGAGACACTGAGTTTGAAGGTAATGTGTGATGTGAATATTATGCAGAGAATTCAGAGCATTTAGATTAGGTGTAGGATTACCAAGAGCATAATTAAGAGGGTGCACACAGAGTATAGAGCAAAATATAATGACTAAGGAGGTATATAAATCAGAGATGGAGAGAATGTGGGGTAGGGCTTGTCCTAGGAAGGGTTGGAAAGTGGGTAAAGGTGGATTAGAGCCTACACATTATTTGGTGTCTGCTGCCTGTACTAAAGAATGGATGTGAATGCTCAGTCTGAGAGATCTGAAGTGTTATGCCTAGGCACTTACAGCTACATGGCCATGAAATGTGTGATGGTGGACTGAGTTTCCTTCTTTGGGTCACCCTACCTTGGTGGGAAATTGTTGTAGTTGTTACCATCGGCACCTGCACTAGTGTACTGTGAGATTAACAGAATGCTGGAGTAAGTCATAGGCACAGAGGCGAGCCTGACATCTACTGTAGAAACAGGTACGAAGCGAATGTTTGGTGCTGGCCCATGTCAGGTTGTAGGCTGGTGAGAGAGTGAAAGAATGTGACCTTTGGCCTGATCAACATCACTCTAGTGAGTGAAACAGTATGTGATGCACTAAGCTCTAGACTTGACCAGATTCACTAGATGGCAGCACAGCTGCAAAGGCAGCAAGGTGCAAAATATGGAGGCCTGACTGGACTTCAAAATGATTTCTGGCAAGACAGCTACTGAATGAATAATGGTGAACAAATTTCATTCTTTGGGTCACTCAACCTTGTCGGAAAATGGTCAATGTGATATAAGAAAGTAAAAAGCAGATTAAATCCAGTTTATATGACATTTATTTTTTAACACACCGGCTGTCTCCCACTGAGGCAGGGTGACCCCCCCCAAAAAAAGAAGAAGAAACACTCACCATCACTCACTTCATCACTGTCTTGCCAGTGATGAATACTACAGTTCAAAACTACAAACATCCCCACCTCTCCTTCAGAGTGCAGGCACTGTACTTCCCACCTCCAGGACTCAAAGTCTGTTACCTGTTCAGCCACAAATCTGAAGCCTTTATCCTCTCTGATGCACTCATAGGTCTCTCCAAGTAGAGGATTAAAGGGTTTATGAGCCGCACGGTATATTGATGAAGCATACGAGGAGACTGCAAAGGTTGCTACTTGAACCATGCGGTCTCCGGCATCTTCCAAACCTGCAGCTTTGTCTAACAGTTCACTGTATTCCAGTTCTTCACACATCCTCTGAAAGTTAAAGCAAATTTAGTGCCCACATTTTTTATATGGCTCTATAAAATTGGGCACTTATTCTAAATGAATGTTTTTACCAAAAATATTTTAATTTTATTGGAAAAAAAAAAAGTTCTCCAAGGGAAAGTGGAACAGAAGTCTTCCTCAGTAAGCCCTGAATGTTGTAAGAGGCGACTAAAATGTTGGGAGCAAGGGGCTAGTAACCCCTTCTCCTGTATACAGTACTAAAGTTAAAAAGACAAACTTTTTTCTTTTTGGGCCAACTGAGCTCAGTGGGATACAGCCAGTGTGTTGAAAAAAAGAAAAAAAAAAAACTGTATTTCCTATATTATTTTTTTCATCATACCGGACATCTCCCACCTTAGCAAGCGACTTGAAAAAAGAAGAAACCCTTAAAAGACTTTTCTTCTCTTTACAGTTAGTAATTTATACAGCATAAGGGGTTATTAGCACCTTGTTTCCAGCATTTTAGTCGCCACTTATGACACACACAGCTTATGGAGGAAGGATTCTTCTCCACTTACCCATGGAGTATCTCCTATATATATATATACTTGAGAAAACAGAAAAACATATTGCAAAATATCATGTAAATAACCCACTATGTTATGGTTTTAACAGTCTGACAGATTAAAACCTTGATATAAGGAACTAATAGGGGATGACTGTCAGAGTAAGTTACGTCAAAATAATGTTAAGAATTTGGAAAAAAAAACAAAAACATTTAAACTACTCTACTGTATACAAATACATTGAATATAAAAGGATTAAAAGTACAGTTTAACCAGAGGATTTTGGCCATAATTGCAAACGTCTACACAAATAACCCTCACATAGCAGAGAGAAGCTTATGGCGATGATCTGGTCCGACTTGGACCATTTACAGAGTCACACTAACACAAAAGATAGAGGGAGCCAGTACATATAGTGTGACTTTGTAAATGGTCCAAGACAGACCAAAACGTTGTCATAAGCTTCTCTCTCCTATGTGTGGGTTATTTGTGTATTGTTCCAGTCATTGTACTGCCTTTTTGTTTACTGCACAGTGTTTACAAACAACTTGATTCCTATAAAATGGCATACTGTACAGTACACAATTAGGATAAATAGGGTAAATAGGCACTAAAGTCAGCCTTAAAACTATATTAGAAAATGCGACATACAGAACATAAGAAGAATACTTAGTTTATATAATATTGAAGGGATTTAGTTCTTCAACACAAATTCAAATTAGAGATACAGTAGGACCCCCGTATCCGCGGGGGATACATTCTTAGACCAAACGTGGATACCCAAAACTGCGGACCCTAGCAAATCCTATATTTAAGTAATTTTTTGTTTACATACATACCTATGATAAGTTTAATTGATAAATTAAGCACAGTAAGTGGAGAAGTAACACCTTTTCACTGATGGGAAACACTTCACGACTTCTCCTAGGCTTTGAAGAACTGTCACTGTTACTGCTTTTGTGCTTTGGTGTCATTTAAAGCATGGTGCCTCGTGGCCTAGTGGCTAAAGCTCTCGCTTTGCACAGCGAGGGTCTGGGTTTGATTCCCAGCGGGGGTAGAAACACTGGCCGTGTTTCTTTACACCAGTTGTCTATATTCATCCATCAGTAATAATGGGTACCTGGGTGTTAGTGGCATCCTGGGTGTTAGTGGACTGGTGTGGGTGGCATCCTGGGACAAAACTGACATAATTTGCAGGAAATGCTCAGCATAACAAGAGAGATCTATATAGTAGTATGTCATTGATGTCAACTATGGTCTGTATACCTTGTACATGTACTTGTACTAAATAAAGATATTATTATTAACCCTTTAATTGCCGTGACCCCAAATCCTAAAATGTTTCTCTGTGTCGCAAAAAATTTAAAAAAAAAAAATTATTTTTTCTTATGAAATGACAAAGGATTTCTTCCCAATGGTAATGGCACCAAAAGTACGAAATCTGATAGAAAATTTATGGAATTACGCTCTTGCAAAGTTAGCGATCTCAGTGATACATACGCATCAGCAATTTTGCCCACTTTGAGCCCTATTTTCGGCCAATTCCACTGTTTCAGTCAACCAAACTCATAGTTATTTCTTTAGTACTCCATTTGTTCTATCAACTGAGTACAAGAAACTGCCTATTTACTGACTTCAACTACCCAATAAAGTGGTCAGAAATTGGCAATTTGGCCAATTTCATGCAGATTAAAAAAGATGCCAATTTCAAAATAGGGTCCAGAATGAACAATGCAGACATTCTTGGTACTAAAACATTTTCTCTGTTCATTAGTCATGTCTCTAGGCCTCTCTTATATTACTCTTGCTTTCTATTTTGAATTTTTATTCACAAAAAATAGAAGATTTACTGTTATGCAGACTACTGCATTATTGTAATAATTGTATAAATAATGTCAACCCATTCATGACTCCGTATTAGAATGGTTAGTTGGACACTTACTGGATGGTGACGTCATTTGTTTACTTGAACATCGGCAAAAATCCAACATTTCCGCTACTATGAGCTCAATTTCAAAGTCCTTTTCATTGTGAAACAAATCAACATCATCTCTATGTCTGTAATATGTTTTCCTTCTAAGACATGAGACTAAGAAAATGAGAATACAACCATAAATACTATACGAAAATACACCTCAAGTTTGGCGTTTTCATCTAAAAACACGGTTGGAGTTTTTTTTTTCTCATTACGCGCTGTGTGCTGCAGGATTCTTTTTTATACTTTGCACACTGACCACACAGACCTATTCTCTCACATGTAGGCCTACCAGCTTTCTCCCGCTTGATCTGAAGCCACTAGAATTTTGGCGTATTAATACATCAAAAACACTGGCTCATAAGACGTATATATATGACCAAAACAGTCGAAGGGTTAAAATTAAGGGTTATTTTTGGGCCAGGGTAGACCGCAGAAACCGGACCCGCTGATACGGTGGTACTACTGTATATTAAAGATGAAGCTAGGTACATGTATTGATACAAAAATATCTGCACATATACTTTTAGAAAAAAAGTTTATTATTATTTTAGCAATAAATAAGAGTTGAAGGAAGGATGGAACAAGAACAAGGACAATAATGGATGAAAGACAGGGATCCAGGATTTGTTAGGTAAATAGATACAGATTCAACTAACGTAACATTTTATTGTGGCAATGTTTTGCTCTCCAGGAACCTGACAAAGCTCCTGAAGAGCAAAACATTGCCACAATAAAATATCACATTAGTTGCGTCTGTGTCCATTACATAACATTTTGTTGGCAATTCTACCATTATTACCAAGTTTCAGGATTCTTTGAGAATACAACTCACTTGTAGCATATTAAGAGGTTCATTTAAAATACTTTATTAGGCTATATTAAGACATTTGAGAATATAACTTACTTAAAACAAACAGAGGTTCATTTTAAGTACTATATTAAACTATATTAGGATGTTTGAATATATAACTTACTTGTAGCATATTGAGAGGTTCATTTAAAGTAACTGGCATACACACTTTGGATAAATCCTTGCCAATATTTTTGTATAAAAAGTTCCAGACAGAGAAGTCTTCGGTGAGAGGCTTGGGGGCGGGAAGACGTGTTCTGCGGCCCGTGAAACACTTGCCGTCTTCTTCAATTTCTGCTGCTGTAATACATAAGACGAGATGTACTTAATTTATCAATGTTTCGGTCTATTGCGCAAGTCTCTGTACCATTGTCATCCTCACAAGTGGTCATTATTAAGTCATCTTGCAACAGTGTATGTTTTTCCCCAAAATCAATCTTTACAAAATGCTATATTGTCTTCAGCTGCATTTTCTCAACTAGGCAAACACTAATATAGGCGGGGCCCTGCTTGTATACAGCACTTCACTTTATGGCATTTTGCTAATGCAGCGGTTTTCAATTACACCCATTCTTCATTTATTTAGACTTCCTACAATAAATACAGTGGACCCCCGCTTAACGATCACCTCCAAATGCGACCAATTATGTAAGTGTATTTATGTAAGTGCGTTTGTACGTGTATGTTTGGGGGTCTGAAATGGACTAATCTACTTCACAATATTCCTTATGGGAAAAAATTCGGTCAGTACTGGCACCTGAACATACTTCTGGAGTGAAAAAAGTTCGTTAACCGGGGGTCCACTGTATATGTATTCACCACTCACTATAAGCTAAGTACCACAGTATTTAACCCGTAAACGGTCCAAACGTATACATACGTTTTTTTCAACATTTGAAAGTATGTAAAAAAAGTAGATCTTCTTTTTGTTTTTCTACATTTGAAAATGTGTAAAAAACTCTGATCTACTTTTTTTTTGTTATATTTGAAAATGTGTAAAAAAAAACGTAGATCTACGTTTGTAGCACTACGCGTGAACGTAGATCTGCTTGGACCGTTTACGGGTTAAAGGCAAGTAATGTGTGTACTGTATATGCATTTTTTAGGCCTAGCTCTGTTGCTCACGTAATATATGACAGTGTAAACATGTTATCAGGCATTTATATACACCTACCATCCGACTTACGACCTGCTTGAATTACGACCACTTGACTTACGACCGTGTTTTTTATGCCAAATTTCAGGGAAATAAACAACTATTTGTGTTGTACACAGTGTTTATCCTAAACCTTACAGTATAAAATACAGTACTAACAACATAAAAAGTAAAGTAAATTATGAAATACCAAAATAAAACAATAAAATAAAGTCATTACAAAAATGTTTTGCTGATATTCAGTAGTAAAGTTCGACTTACGTCCATTTCGACTTGCGACCGGTTTCTCAGAACCGAACTCGGTCGTAAGTCGGATGGTAGGTGTACATTTAAAAGTGAAAAGAGGCAATGGTTCACTTTACATTGATTTTCACTTTAGAGCAGTAGACCAGAACCTAACTTACTGTATAAGCGGGACCCTCCTGCACACAAATTTTATAGGAATCTATACTATCTATTATAGTCAAACACTGACTACATTTACATTCCAATGTTTGATATGCGCTGCAATGTTTTGCCAAAGAAATTGTTCTTTCAAACTTTCCCACATACATATTTAGAATAGGTTAGAAAAGTTGTTGGAACTTGTAATAATGGTAGAATTATTGACAAAATGTTTAGATAAATGGACTAATGTGACATTGTGGCAATGTTTTGCTCTCTGAGTGAAACGTTGCCACAATAAAATGTCACATTAATTGCATTTGCGTCCATTTACCTAACACTGCTAGAACTTGTTCAGATTTAGAATACAGTAGTCCCCCATATCCGCAGGAGATATGTTCCAAGACCTCCCATGGATACCTAAACCCTTTAAGTTGTTTTCCGTTTACATACATACTTATGATAAAGTTCACTTGACAAATTACACACAGTAAGTTAAGATTTAGCATTTTTTTTTCACTGATGGGAAGCACTTAACGGCTTTTCTTAGACTTTGAAGAACTGCCACCATGACCACTTTTCCCACTCTGGAGCAATTATTAAACAAAATTAAGGGTTATTGTCAGGCCACAGTAAACTTCGGATAAATGAAACCATGGAAACCTAATCCATGGACACAGGGATTCTACCGAACTTCTGAACTGAACAAGATCAGAATACCTCCATCTAAAAACTTTCAGTGCTTGACTGTAATACTAAGCTGCACATTTTACTAAAAAAAAGATGCAGATAAAATTACAGGAAACTAGCATGGGGGTGACAGGGTTTGAATGATATAGGGCTCTCTCACATGCATTCCATGCTGCTTAAATTTTGCAAAATAAGGGAAGAAAATGTTAAATATGTGAGAGAAAATATAGTACACAGGGGCAGCTCCAAAACTTTTGAGGGAGCTTAGTGAGAGAGTAAGTGTGTGTGTGTGTGTGTGTGTGTGTGTGTGTGTGTGTGTGTGTGTGTGTGTGTGTGTGTGTGTGTGTGTGTGTGTGTGTGTGTGTGTGTGTGTGTGTGTGTGAGTGTACTCACTTAATTGTGGTTGCAGGGGTCGAGACTCAGCTCCTGGCTCTGCCTCTTCACTGACCGCAACTGGGTCCTCCCTCTCCCTGCTCCATGAGCTTTATCATACCTCATCTTAAAACCATGTATAGTTCCTGTCTCGACTACATCGCTTGCCAGACTATTCCACTTCCTAACAACTATGACTGAAGAAATACTTCCTAACATCCCTTTCACTAATCTGAGTCTTCAGCTTCCAATTGTGACCCCTTGTGTCTGTGTCCCATATCTGGAACATCCTGTCTCTGTCCACCTTGTCTATTCCTTGCAATATTTTGTATGTCATTATCATGTCTCCCCTGACCCTCCTGTCCTCCAGTGTCGTCAGACCGATTTCCCTTAACTTTTCTTCATAGGACATTCCCCTTAGCTCTGGAACTAGCTTTGTTGCAAACCTTTTCACTTTCTCTAATTTCTTGATGTGTTTGTGTGTGTGTGTGTGTGTGTGTGTGTGTGTGTGTGCACGCACGCGTGTGCGCATGTGCATGTGTTAGAGGAACCGTTTGAAGAATTTTCATTAAAGAATAAAAAGACAACACCGTGACTGGAACAATACACAAATAACCCGCACATAGGAGACTGACACTTATGACAACATCTGGGTCTGACTTGGACCATTAACTAATCACACTGTGTGACTAGCTAATGGTCAATTAGTGTGGTCACACTAATGGTCCAATAACCATTAATTAACTAGTCCAATGGACTAGTTAATTAATGGTTAATGGTCCAAGTCAAACTGAAATGTCACAAGTTTTTTCCATGTGCAGATTATTTGTGTGGTACTTTCATCATAATCATTATTATCATTACTATTATTATTATTATTGGGGGTTGATGTAGTTACTGGTGCTGCCCCTAGGAGTACATTACGTATATCTGAAAATCAATAATTTAATAATGTACCACAATTGTCAAAGCAATATTTAATCAACAGGTACCCAAGGTATTATCATTTAAACATACTAAATACCAACCAGTGATCATAAAAAAAAAAAAATAATGTGCCTCTTGGCTAATATTGGTGCACAATGTAGATGAGCATGTACAGTGGTACCTCAAGTTACGAACTTAATTCATTCCAGAAGGCTGTTCGGGTGCCATTACCGAATGAATTTGTTCCCATAAGGAATAATGTAAATTAGATTAGTCCGTTTCAGACCCCCAAAAATACACTTACAAAAACACTTACAAAAAAACACTTACATAATTGTTCGAGTTGGGAGCTGTTAGGAACTCGAGGTACCACTGTACTTATATTAAGCTTACTAATTCTAAACGAAAGCTCTTGATTTGTTAAACTCGTGAAAATAAAAGCGCACATTACTACATTTTAGTGAATGTGCATCAAATCAAATCAAAATTAAATTAAATCAAATTAAATCAAAATCAAAATTAAACCATACTCAAATCAAAATCAAAATTAAATCATTATCAAATTAAAATCAAAGTTAAATAAAAAATAAAAATAAAATTTTATTTTTTGTGTACGTGTCGTTGACAATGCAAGATTTACACATTATGAAATATTGTTAATTACAAAGAAAGCCACTAACATGCCTAAGCCTTTCTGGTACTCTAATATTTATATTTACACACTACTTAAAACTAGACACAGGTTACTGAGAGGTAAATTTTAATTATTTTATTATAAAAAAGAGAGATAGCAAAAGTTTTTTTTTTTTTATCACACTGGCCGATTCCCACCAAGGCAGGGTGGCCCGAAAACGAAAAACTTTCACCATCATTCACTCCATCACTGTCTTGCCAGAAGGGTGCTTTACACTACAGTTTAAACTGCAACATTAACACCCCTCCTTCAGAGTGCAGGCACTGTACTTCCCATCTCCAGGACTCAAGTCCGGCCTGCCAGTTTCCCTGAACCCCTTCATAAATGTTACTTTGCTCACACTCCAACAGCACATCAAGTATTAAAAACCATTTGTCTCCATTCACTCCTATCAAACACGCTCACGCATGCCTGCTGGAAGTCCAAGCCCCTCGCACACAAAACCTCCTTTACCCCCTCCCTCCAACCTTTCCTAGGCCGACCCCTACCCCGCCTTCCTTCCACTACAGACTGATACACTCTTGAAGTCATTCTGTTTTGCTCCATTCTCTCTACATGTCCGAACCACCTCAACAACCCTTCCTCAGCCCTCTGGACAACAGTTTTGGCAATCCCACACCTCCTCCTAACTTCCAAACTACGAATTCTCTGCACTATATTCACACCACACATTGCCCTCAGACATGACATCTCCACTGCCTCCAGCCTTCTCCTCGCTGCAACATTCATCACCCATGCTTCACACCCATATAAGAGCGTTGGTAAAACTATACTCTCATACATTCCCCTCTTTGCCTCCAAGGACAAAGTTCTTTGTCTCCACAGACTCCTAAGTGCACCACTCACCCTTTTCCCCTCATCAATTCTATGATTCACCTCATCTTTCATAGACCCATCCGCTGACACGTCCACTCCCAAATATCTGAATACATTCACCTCCTCCATACTCTCTCCCTCCAATCTGATATCCAATCTTTCATCACCTAATCTTTTTATCCTCATAACCTTACTCTTTCCTGTATTATAATGAAAAGCATACAAACTGGTTCTGAGGTAGTCTTTAAGGGGTAGAATTAGTCTGCTCAAAATGCATTGCATTCTAGTGGTTTTCTTTTGTGCCTAACGGCAAGACAATGATGGAGTGAGTGATGATGGAAATATTTGTTCTTTCTTGGGTCACTTTGCCTTGGTGGGAAACGGCCAATACGTTAAAAAAAAAGATAATGTTTTATTAAATGTAAAGTACATTATCTTTGTATTGCATAAAAATTAATAAAATTTTCAATTTGATTTAGTAAACTTAAATTTAATGGACTAAAAAAGACGACAGCGGGTGGTCAGTAAAATTTATTTTGTATATCCAGGAAAGTTGAGGTATCTGGTGGAATAATAGTCTTTGGAGGCGAGATTGAAATTTACTGGGTATGTGGTACACAGGAGCTGGATGGAACTAGCCCACGCCAGGACGAGGGCTTGTGAGAGAACTAGGAGGGAAGGATCTTGATACTAGTGTGTCTGTGGAGGTAGTGAGAATGAAACAGTATCTGGTGCAGCCAGCTTGAAATTGAATCAGGCCCACCAGATGGCAGCACAAGTGCATGTGCATGAAATATGAGGCCTGACAGTGGTTACATATGAAGAGATGTGAGCGCTCTGATGTGACCAACACTAAAACGACTGTTCTGCAACCAACAGACTTTTTTTAATCAATCGATCAAACAAATTTCTTACTATTTCTTAAGTGCAGTAAATTAAGATCCATCAAATCGATTGTTTACTGTAAAAACAGGTGTGTAAGGAGAGCCTCTAACTTATTTAGAAATATGTTATACACTGTATGTAAATACAGCACTGTACTACAATACAGATCTTCCTGAGATTGTCCAAAAATATAGAAATAAAGGCATAAAGTTCTTGACAAATAGAGTGCTACGATGAAAACTCAGTTTTGAACCAGGGGTTATTTTTCTCTGTCCAATTAACATTAAAGTAACAACTTAATCTCGGTAACAGTACAGTACAGTGGGACCCCATCTTATAATGTTAATACAGTCCTGAAAATTCATTGTAAGTTCAATGTTCAGTGCTCAAAGCCTATTCCATAGAAACTCATACTATAATCATGCATTCCCAGCAGCAACAGCCTGGTTGATCAGGCTAGCACCAAACGAGCCTGGCCTAAGGCCAAGCTCTGGGAGCAGAAAAAAAAAATTGCAACTCATTAAAGGGATATCAAAGGTAAAGACAATATCAAATTTCAGTTAATGTTTTCCAAAGAATTTGTATTCTATGGTTTACATTTAACAGTCTTCTTTTTATTACAAGTTGTATTAAATATTATTTAATTTATGTATTTATGTTAATTAAAGAAGAGGTCTACAATATTCTTTACATTATACTCTCCTCTCCTTTTCCTTATTGATGTGTTGAGTGCGTTGTGAGATGATGTAAGTACAGGGACAAGCATACCTCACTCACTTTCCCGCACTCTCATTCACTCACTTTCCGGCTCTCTCATTCACTCACTCATTTTCCCGCTCTCTCACTGTCACTCATTTTCCCACTCATTCTCTCTCACTCATTTTCCCTCTCCTTCTCTCTCATTCACACTCAAATACACATGTGCGCACACACACACACATACACTCTCTTGCACAAATTCATGTACTCTCATGCACAGGCTCACACACACACACACACGCATGCACACACACACACACACACACACACACACACACACACACACACACACACACACACACACACACACACACACACACACACACACACACACACACACTCACACTCTTTCATTATTCTCTTCACCACCAGCCTCTCCTGCATCATATCAACAAACTTTATTTTTTTTTGTGTGTAGTACGTATACAAAATGTAGTTTACATGTAATAAAATACGGTAAGCACAAAGGAAAGTCAATAACATGCAGTGTATTTCAGGCAGACTAATTCTTATACACTACTCATTACATTTGTCCAACACTGCTCATAATACTCATTACGGTGAGGATTAATGAGTGAGAGTCATGTACGAGGCCGCAGTGGCAGCGCTACTATGAAAGTAATGAAGCTTAAGCTTCAGGGACCCTAATCTCAGAGGGGCCCCAAAAGCGACTTCAGTCTACATTGCTTAAAAATTTGGATCTACTGCATAAGGGGTTGCAAAGACCCCCCCCCCCTCTCCCCCAACAGTTCAAGCTTTGGGGGCCCCAGAAATCAGTCACTCTTAAGATAGGCTTAAGCTTGCTCAAAATGCTCTGCGTAATCAAGGGCTTTCTGCATGCATTCAAGTGTCACTTATTCCTGTCTCCCACTGAGGGTGGCCCAAAAAGGAAACACTTTCACCATCATTCACACTATCACTGTCTTGCCAGAGATGCACAGATATGATAGTTTAAATATAAATGATGCATTGTGTGCAAATAAATGCTGAATTTGAGTGAAAGGACGGGTGGGGATGTCGTAGTTCTAACAGTCATTAGAACTGTGATGTCAGCAAGGCTCTGGCAAGAGACTGACTGACGAATGTTTAAAGTGTTTCATCTTTTTCAAGTCACCAGACCTTGGTGGTAGACAGTTGGTGTGTTAAAACAAATAATTATTATGTGAGAAAAAAAACACGTTACAGGTGGGGGGTTAGAACCCATGGTAAGTGAGTTGTAAAACTCCAGGTCAGTGAGTAAGCCACTGGGCCAACTGGCTGACAATGACAAGTTTATTTTAGCATGATACCTGTTTGTGCAAAGGAGTGTAACAATTTGGTGAACATACTTAGAGCCCCTATATATGCAGAGCATTTTGGGCAAACTTAAGACTAATTTAAGATTAATAAGGCAATAACTAGGTATATTTATATAACATAGGGAAGTTAGCATGGGCCACACTGGTCAGAGACATGGCCACAGGGGCGCTGATCCCTGAAACCCTCTCCAGGTATGCCACTGTGGTCAAAGTGGGGCGCATGCTAACCTCCCTATGGTGTATAAATATACCTAGTTGGATGAACTGTAGCCAGCTGACCCAGTGGCTTATGCACTGGCCTGGAGTTTGTGACTCACTCGCCATGGGTTATAATGCCACCCATACTGTGGTTTATTTATAATAGTGTTATTACAATCTTGTGAGCTAGTTACTAAATGCCCATTATAAGCAAGTGTTGGAAGCCTGGTGAGATATTGCGAGTGTTTGTGCCAAGAGTGAGTGAGAGGTGTTCGTTTATGACTGTGCAAAGCGGAGGTTTGCATTTATTATATTCACAGGGAAGCGCTAAACCCAGAGGGGTTATGCAGCACCTACAAAATAAAAGGTAATGAGGTTTGATCTGATGGAAGGATAGCTTTAATTCCTTGGTTTGAACCAATAGTAGGATAGCTTCAGTTCCTTGGTAAGAACCAACAGAAAGAAGAGCTTCAGTTCCTTGGTAAGAACCAACAGAAGGAGAGCTTCAGTTCCTTGGTCTGAACCAACAGAAGGAGAGCTTCAGTTCCTAGGTCTGAACCAACAGAAGGATAGCTTCAATTCTTTGATCCGAACCAACAGAGCAATAGCTTCAATTCCTTGGATCAAGAGCCATTTCCCAACATCAAAGCACCCCTCTTCATGAAAGCTCATGCTCATACGAGACTTTAGTACATATCAAAATAAACAAAATATATTTGCACAAAGGTAGTGAAGCATTACAAGTGCTCTAAACTACTGTACATTATTACAGAGTACACTTACTGACGTCCTCACTGTCAGCCACTATAGAAAACAGGAAAACAGACATTGATAAAAATTATTTGTTGTGTCAAGAATCTCTTATGAAACTTCAAATACAGTAAACCCTCGATATAACAAACCTCGATATAATCGACTTTCAAAATAATGGACAATATCTACTTCATACATTATATTTTAAGTTCCTTTATTTTACACAAATAACCTGCATATAGGAGAAAGAAACTCAGACTACATTTTGGTCCGACTTGGCCCTAAACATCATACGTTTCTTTCTCCCGTATGCAGGTTATTTGTATATTATTCCAGTCACAATACTGTAACTTTTTATGCTCCTTTATTTTCATTGTTTATCCCAATAACTATAAACTGTGTGTACAATACTATATTAGGTATACAGTAGAAAACTTCAGTGTTTAATCTAATTTATTTACAGGTCAACCATCATTAAACCAGCATCATTGGGACTATTGAATTCCTTAACAGACTCATGTACTGATCTGATAAAGTTAACTGCACTCAGTAGGCACCTCATGACATAGGTGCGATACTTACACTAGCTGAAATTATTGCCAGATTAGTGATGGAACTGGATTAGCGATTAGTGACAGCCGACCTGTACCTTATTCCAATTTAAAAATCACTTGGACAATCCCTTATTACTCCATTATATCCAGGGTTCACTGTAAATCTTTCCTATATCACAATTAAGGATCAAAATACACTACAAGCACCAAGATTTTATTGCTTATTGTCAAATGTTTGTACAACTTTTATCTTCTAAACAGACCTAGTTTCTAGTGCTTAACTTTACATACAACATTATCACAGGTGAGCATTGCTGATGCTACATATGGAAGACATCTGTACACTGGTTACATGTCACCCTACATGCTGAATAAACCATACCACGGGTGGGGATAGAACCCGCGATCAGAGAGTCTCAAAACTCCAGACTGCCACGTTAGCCACTGGACAACCAGTGGTTAATGCGACGGTCTGGAGTTTTGAGACTCTCTGATCGCGGGTTCTATCCCTGCCCGTGGTAAAGTTTGTTTGCAATCGTGTCATTACGATTTCGCGAGTACATGCTGAATGGTAGTTCACATGCACATTGGAAAACAATAATGAAAATTGTTAAGTAAAAGGACACAAGTGCAACTAATGTGACATTTTACTGTGGTAACATTTCATTCTCCAGGAGCTTTGTCAAGGACCTGGAGAGTGAAACGTTGCCACAATAAAATATCACATTAGTTGCAAATGTCCTGTTACCTAACAGTAATGAAAATGTAAATTTCGACTTCCAATCAGGGCCTTCATTTTGCTGAAGAGTACCCCAGTACGGAGCCAAAATCTACATTCTTAACTCATAATAACATGACTGCAAACAAATCACAGAATGTGTGGGTTTCAAACCCATGTCAGGCGAGTCCTAAAATTAACAGGCCAGTGGTTAACAATACACAAATAACCCACACACAGGAGAGAGAGAAAGAAGCTTATGATGACATTTTAGTCCAACTTGGACTGAAACGCCATCATAAGCGGCGACTGTTCTATGTGTGGGTTATTTATGTATTCTTCCAGTCAAAGTATTGTGACTTTTTGTTCTTCAGAGGTTAACACACTAACCTGTCTGTCAAATTTAAGAGTCCTCAGCCATGGGTTCGAGCTCTGCCCATTCCCTGATTTTTACAGTTTTATTTCAACTGGTATTTTCCAGTCTATATGTGGACTATGAATTAGACACATATGCAACATTTTTCAAGATTGATGCACTGATCACATCGACTCCAGGCTGAGGGCCTGATTACCTCAAACTCGTCCTCTTCATCTTCCACTTTTCTCTGCACTGGACTGAAGAAGCCACTGGTTGGCAAAACATTTCAACAATATACACAAGTGTTGCACAGGTGTCTAATTCATAAATCCTGTAAGTTCGCTGAACTATTTATCGACACATGTGGACTACCCTCCAGTACAGACAAATGTTTATTTCACTTATCCTCATTACCTTACATGCTCAATAACACACATGGAGACAGAGACTCAAAAAATTACTGTGTTTTGTGTCGTTGAATAAGCTATTTTTTTTCCCAAAAAAATTTCAGAAATTTACCCAGCATCTTGGAGGCCAAAGTACCATTTACCTTTTTTCAGAATGGGGGGAGGGGTGGGGTCCTCAACACCGGAGCATCTTGTTTGCCATAAAATACGGTAACTGATCTGTATACAGCCTCTCCTCACTTAATGATGGAGTTCTATTCCTAAGACTATATCAGTAAATGAATTCATCACTAAGTGAGGAGCAGACTATAATAGTAGTGGGTTTATGTCCACCATCTTTGATATTGTTTTAATGTCACCTTTGTACCATTTATAATATTTTTAGTATATTTTTAAATTTTTATACAGTAGTGTACTGTATATTGTAATAAACAGAATAGAGGAAATCAACTCTAATATACGTACATTATTTAGGTATGCATACTGGTCAGAGAGCTCATCCTAAGTCCGAGTCGTTGGTAAATGAGTACATCGCTAAGTGAGGAAAGGCTGTATTTTGATCCTTTTCTGGGATCCTCTTCAGTAGAAACATAAGTGAAATGAGAACATGAATATATAAAGAAGGTTGCCTAAGTATTTTCATGTCCTCCTTTCATTTATTTATCTACTGAAAAGGACCCCAGAAAGGGTATGAAATATACAGTTCAATCATCCTCCTGAGTTTCTGTCTCCAGGGGGTTTATTACTGAGCATTGGCAAGTGTTCATTACACTTCAGTTATTCATTACCCTACACATGGAAGACACTTCTACAGTTGTTATACATCACCATATATGCTCAAGGGTACCTCACATGTAGACAAGAAAACGGCGATGGAAATGATGTTGAAATGAATGGCAATGCAATCAAAATCTACAATTTCATTTCCAATGCTGTTTTCCCGTCCACACATGGGCTAACCCTGAACATCGAGAAGTGTTCAATACACTCATCATGATCATCTACAGTAAGTCCTCAACTTAAGTGTTCAATATACTCATCATGATCATCTACAGTAAGTCCTCAACTTAAGTGTTCAATACACTCATCATGATCATCTACAGTAAGTCCTCAACTTAAGTGTTCAATATACTCATCATGATCATCTACAGTAAGTCCTCAACTTAAGTGTTCAATATACTCATCATAATCATCTACAGTAAGTCCTCAACTTAAGTGTTCAATATACTCATCATAATCATCTACAGTAAGTCCTCAACTTACAAGCACATTGTGGAGAGTCTGAATTATGTATAGTATTCATAATATAGGAAGTAGTCTTCAACTTACGATCATGTTGGGAACTTCTCCTCACTTAACGATGGAGTTCTGTTCCTCAGACCAAGTCGTTCAACAAATTCATCGCTATAATGGTAGTGGGTTTGTGTCAACCATCTTTGATATTGTTTTAATGTCACCTCTGCACCATTTATAACATTTCTGGTACATTTTTAAATGTTTATACAATAGTGTACCGTATATTGAAAAGCAGAATAGAGGAAATCTGCTCTAATATACATCATTTAAGTATGAATACTGGTCAAAGAGCCTGTCGTAAGTCCAAGGAGTCGGTAAACGAGTACATCGCCAAGCAAGGAGATGCTGTATAATAATAATACAGTGGACCTCCGGTTAACGATATTTTTTTCTCTCCAGAAGTATGTTCAGGTGCCAGTACTGACCAAATTTGTTCCCATAAGGAATATTGTGAATTAGATTAGTCCATTTCAGACCCCAAACATACACGTACAAACGCACTTACATAAATACACTTACATAATTGGTCGCATTCGGAGGTAATCGTTATGCGGGGGTCCACTGTATACAGTAGGGCTCCACCTACATGGCAGGTTAGGTTCCAGGCTACTGCCGGAAAGCAGAATGCCATTTTTTTCATTTATAAATTAGTAATATAACTAGGCATTAAAAACAATAAAAAAGTAAAATACACACATAGTACACTCATTATTTACCTCAAAATATTTGTAGTCTTAACCCTTTCAGGGTCCAGAGGCCAAATTTCAAAGTGTGCATCTGGATTTTCAAAAAATAATTTTGTTATTTTTTCTTATGAAATGGTAGAGAATCTTTTTCTGAAGGTAATAAAACAAAAAGTATGAAATTTGATGGAAAATTGACAAAATTATGCTCACGCATATACAGTACACTCGCTACTTACCTTAAAATATTTGTAGTCTTAATGTAGGGTGAGAGGTGAGTAAATGATATAAAAATGAATAAATGAGAGAGAGAGAACAAGTAAATGAGAAAGGACAGAGCCACAGAGTATGTAAACAAACAGACGAACACGGCTGGTGGGCTGATACACGTTCATTTCCATACTTGTAAAGCTTTTATCATAATACAAACACTTTACGTTGTGTACAAGTTGTCTCCACAGTGGTACAGTAGAATAAATAAAGACCAACATTTCCATTCTCTCGTAATTTTTAGAAGGAATGATGCTCTGACAAAATATTTTATTATTATTACATATTATTATTATTATTACAAGTTGTTGTTATTATTACAATATGATATTATTATTACAAGTTATTATTGAAATCATTCGTATCATATAGTTTATTTGGACATGATACATAGTTGTACAATGAATTACAGTAGTTGGGTGTACATGCCAAAAGCCCCTTGTATGCAAGCATAATAAAAAAGAAGTGCTAAACCCACAAGAGTCATGAATAACTATAGATAGAGGGAAGGCATATGATAGGAATAAATTTCTAGTTAAGTTACTGGTGTTTGACTAGAGAAAACGTAATTCTTCCGACTCTCCCTCGAACCGCTTAGTAAACAAATCTCATATTTATGTCCATTTTTATACTGTGGGTGTATGTGTTGCAACCCCTGAATGGGTTACAATGTATATTACATGTATATTACATTTTCATATAATTTTATATTGCTTATATTTGCAATAATAGCTAAATCGCGAATATATTGCTTTATATTATTATTTGACTTAGTTGTGTTGTCAGGTAGGATGTAACATATTATGTGCTCATAGTTCAAGTCTTGATTGTCTAACTACTGTAATAATCGCTCTTTGCTCGTTATTCTGCCGGCTTATGTTACTGAGCTGCAGCTGTCCACGGAGCTATCACGTGATCGAGGGGGGGGGGGTGTCCTCACCTCGCCTGAAGTATTCAGTCTGGTCTAAACTCTCTTGGTGGTTGGACGTATTCCTGACAAGTGCCTAAATCTCCCTTATAGGCCCTTGTTAGAAGATCGTCTCTGTCTCATTAGTATTGTTGTTAGTTCTGGAGACTCTGCTCACAGAACATTGTATAGACTTAGTGATTTTCGACGTTGTACTGAGGTTGTCTCTCTCTTAGACACTGAGCAACTCAGGTCCTGAGCTGTAGCTTCTGACCTAACTTGTACTGGTATCTGTGTACTGTCACAGTCGGGTATTTTCTTATGCTGAACTTAGATTCAGTAGTATGGGAGCTTTGTGACTTTTGTGGAGGATCTGCTGATGGTCCCTACTTAGTGTTGTTATATTATCTCCTTGTTCCTGATTTTGTGTCGCAGTTGCTTGTTATATTGCTATTGGGCTTAGCATTCTTTTCACTGTTCAAGCAGACTGCTCTGATTGCCAGTTGGTCAAGAAGTTAGTTTATTTGAGGACTTTGTCAGTCACTTGTTTAAGTCTAGTCGAGTCTTGAGACATAGCGAACTACTTAGAGCACTTACACACAAACTTACTTGTACATATTTGTAATATCTTATTAAATGTTAATGTACCAGATGGTACTTAAGAATTATAAATGTGATATGAGCTTTCAGCACAATAATACTGTACACGAGAGAAGTGATTATTCTTATTTTCTTGATTACTGTGATTAATTTAAAATGATAATACAGTGTACCCGCGACCAACGATGGCATCGATTAACGATAAATCTGACTAGCGATGCATTTTAACGCAAATATTTTGCCTCAACTAGCGCTTAAAAACCCGACCAGCGCTATTCGTTCCATACCACACGCGTCCACTTTGGCCTGAGCGCGCCTCACTTGTCCCTTGGGTGCCAGTGTTTACAAGCCAGCCAGCCACCGCGGTCGCTTCCAAACATACAACAACTGAAACATTTCATATTATCACAGCCTTGTAGTGATTGCACCTGCAAAATAAGTCACCATGGGCCCCAAGAAAGCTTCTAGTGCCAACCCTACAGCAAAAAGGGTGAGAATTACTATGGAGATGAAGAAAGAGATTATTGCTAAGTATGAAAGTGGAGTGCGTGTCTCTGAGCTGGTCAGGTTGTATAATAAACCCCAATCAACCATCGCTACTATTGTGGGCAAGAAAACGGCAATCAAGGAAGCTGTTCTTGCCAAAGATGCAACTATGTTTTCGAAACTGAGATCGCAAGTGATAGAAGATGTTGAGAGACTGTTATTGGTGTGAATAAACGAGAAACAGATAGCAGGAGACAGCATCTCTCAAGCCATCATATGTGAAAAGGCTAGGAAGTTGCATGACGATTTAATTACAAAAATGCCAGCAACTAGTGATGTGAGTGAATTTAAGGCCAGCAAAGGTTGGTTTGAGAGATTTAAGAAGCGTAGTGGCATTCATAGTGTGATAAGGCATGGTGAGGCTGCCAGTTCGGACCACAAATCGGCTGAAAAATATGTGCAGGACTTCAAGGAGTACAT
This sequence comes from Cherax quadricarinatus, assembly GCF_038502225.1. NCBI lineage: Eukaryota > Metazoa > Arthropoda > Malacostraca > Decapoda > Parastacidae > Cherax > Cherax quadricarinatus. Next base: position 9,163,340 of record NC_091387.1, read on the forward strand.
AGACAGTGAAGGACTGAAACCTGAACAAGTGTTTAATTGTGACGAAACAGGCCTGTTTTGGAAGAAAATGCCAAGCAGGACCTACATTACTCAGGAGGAAAAGGCACTCCCAGGACATAAGCCTATGAAAGACAGGCTTACTCTGTTGGTGTGTGCCAATGCTAGTGGTGATTGCAAAGTGAAGCCTTTATTAGTGTATCACTCTGAAACTCCCAGAGTGTTCAGGAAAAACAATGTCCTCAAGGCTAATTTGTGTGTGCTGTGGAGGGCAAACAGTAAGGCATGGGTCACTAGGGACTTTTTCTATGACTGGTTACACCATGCATTTGCCCCCAATGTGAAAAATTACCTAATTGAAAAGAAATTAAACCTTAAGTGCCTCCTGGTATTAGACAATGCTCCTGGTCATCCTTCAGACTTGGCAGAGCGACTTTCTAGGGACATGAGCTTCATTAAGGTGAAGTTTTTGCCTCCTAATACCACTCCTCTCCTGCAGCCCATGGACCAGCAGGTTATTTCCAACTTCAAGAAACTGTACACAAAAGCTATGTTTGAAAGGTGCTTTGTAGTGACCTCAGAAACTCAACTGACTCTAAGAGAGTTTTGGAAAGATCATTTTACCATCCTCAATTGTGTAAACATTATAGGTAAGGCTTGGGAGGAAGTGACTAAGAGGACATTGAGCTCTGCTTGGAAAAAACAGTGGCCAGAATGAGTAGACAAAAGGGATTTTGAAGGGTTTGAGGCTAACCCTGAGAATCCTATGCCAGTTGAGGAATCCAGTGTGGCATTGGGGAAGTCCTTGGGGTTGGAGGTTAGTGGGGAGGATGTGGAAGAGTTGGTGGTGGAGGACAGTGAAGAACTAACCACTGATGAGCTGCTAGATCATCTTGAACAGCAAGAGGCCACACCTGAGGAAACTGCTTCGGAGGAGGGGAGAGAGAAATTGAAGAAGTTGCCTACTTCTAAGATAAAAGAAATGTGTGCAAAGTGGCTTGAAGTGCAAACCTTTTTTGATGAAAATCACCCTCACACAGCTACTGCAAGCCGTGTTGGCAACCTGTACACTGACAATGTTGTGAACCACTTTAGGAAAGTCATAAAGGAACGAGAGGTACAGGTATCTATGGACAGATATGTTGTGCGACAGAAGTCCAGTGACTCTGAAGCTGGTCCTAGTGGCATTAAAAGAACAAGGGAAGTAACCCCAGAAAAAGACTTGCTGCCTCAAGTGCTAATGGAAGGGGATTCCCCTTCTAAACACTAAGATCAACGCTCACCCCTCCTCCCATCCCATCAATCATCACCAGATCTTCAATAAAGGTAAGTGTCATGTAACTGTGCATGTAATCTTCAGTTTGTGTGTATTAAAATTAATATTTCATGTGGTAAAAAATTTTTTTTTCAATACTTTTGGGTGTCTTGCACGGATTAATTTGATTTCCATTATTTCTTATGGGGAAAATTAACTTGACTAACCATAATTTTGACTAACGATGAGCTCTCAGGAACGGATTAATATCGCTGGTTGAGGGTCCACTGTATACCTCTAGATTATGATTAATAAATTTATTAAATTTTAATTTCTCTAGTTAGTAGCCTACCAGTTGTAATCCTGAAGCACTATTGAATCATACTGAATTCTAATGGATAATTGGACAAGGATACTGACTAATTGTTACGAAAACCCAGTAACAGGCTGGATGCTAGAAGGGCAGTCCTTTCTAGTATTCACTGGAGATCTCTAAGCTTTTAGAATCGCATTTTTTGTAACAGCATGTATCATGTTTATATGTCATGTAGAGTGCTTATTATATAATTCTGAAAAAATATCAAAGATGAATTAATGGAAATGTCTATAGTAACATAATATACGACATTTAATGCGCCCAAGAGATAATTATATAGCGTCGAGTAGAGAGACTTAGTGATTTTAATGTGTACCTGCATGCCAGCACAGTGTGTAAGTATATTTAGCTACAGGTACACACAAGTATAATTATCAGAGTACATACAAAATATGCAATAACTTTAAAGCACTTGAAATTCTGGAAAACTTCCAGACATAATAGAGAGATGTGCTCATGGAGAAAGTAAACAAACCTGGTGGGGTGCGCTGTATTTGAAAGACCGCCTGCCATATAGCAAATTTTGGTCATAATTTGAAATCGCTGTACAGTGGACCCCGGATAACGATATTATTTCAATCCAGAAGTCTGTTTGGGTGTCGTTATAGACCGAATTTGTTCCCATAAGAGATATTGTGAATTAGATTAGTCCGTTTCAGACCCCCAAAAATACACCTACAAAAGCACTTGCAAAAATACACTTACATAATTGGTCGAGTTGGGAGCTGATTGTTATGCGGGGGTCCACTGTATTAGCGGAATGGTGTAAAGCGGGGCCCTACTGTACACAATACTGAAGATTCTCAATGTGTTTGCAAGTCAAGGATTTACTGTACATGAGAGAGACCAGTTACACCTCACCCTCGAAGCTTTATTAGTTACAGCAACTTCTCTTATAAAGCACATCTATACAGCGTGTTTATTATAAATACAACTGGAGAAAGGTTCTTCCAAAATCAAACAGTACACATGAAAGCCTTTCAACGTGCTATTCAATTCTGGATGGACTATTTCAGTCACATTTACAATACATGACACTATATAGGTCACAGGCTGGTCATGGACCGGGTCGTGGTGGTGTTGACCCTAGGAACAACCTCCAGGTATACTCCTGGAATGCTCCAGGTATACCTAGGAGCATATGCTCCAGGAGTATATGCTCCAGACATATTCCAGGTATGCTTCAGGTAAACTCCTGGTATGTCCCAGGTATACTCCTGCAATGATCCAGGTATATCCCATGTATACTCCTGGTATGCTCCATGTATACTCCATGTATACTGGTATGCTCCAGGTATACTCCACATATACTGGTATGCTCCAGGTATACTCCATGTATACTGGTATGCTCCAGGTATACTCCATGTATATGCCTGGAATGCTCCAGGTATACTCCATGTATACTCCAGGTATATAAAGGAGCTTTATAAGAGAGCCTCACGAATCACTTCTACCCAATTTAATCGATGGAAGACGTTGCTTTTACACTGAGAAAGCAGGAGCACCACGTCTACATGTGTATACCCTAGTGGATACATTATGTATATGTCGTGCTGAATAGGTAAAACTGGTCAATTAGCAAAAAGTCATTTAAAATTAATTCCTAAAAATTTCTCTTATATGTTTAAAGACATATTTTTTAATTTATGTTAATGTAAAAATTAATAATTTTGTACCAAAAGAACCTTAGAAAACTTACCTGACTATATTATAGCAACCGTCATTTAATTTAGCCTAATCCAGCTAAATATATTTTAGATAAGTTTACAGTAATTTAATAATAAACAAATACAATGAAACATTTTTTTTTCATTAGGTTCAGAACGATTTTTGCATGTGCAAATTTTCGCTTCCTTACTCAGCAAGAAAAGCGTTGCTATTTAAACCAAAATCGCAAGTTCTACCTATTCAGCACAACATATACACTAGTGGTTACATTAATATGTACACTAGTGGTTACATTAATATGCACACTAGTTACATTAATATGTACACTAGTGGTTACATTAATATGTACACTAGTGGTTACATTAATATGTACACTAGTGGTTACATTAATATGTACACTAGTGGTTACATTAATATGTACACTAGTGGTTACATTAATATGTACACTAGTGGTTACATTAATATGTACACTAGTGGTTACATTAATATGTACACTAGTGGTTACATTAATATGTACACTAGTGGTTATATTTGCTGTCACTTGTTACTTGCTTTGCACTTTCAACAATTTAATTATTTACACTGAGAAAAATTATAAATGGGGGAATAAAATTCACAATACTGTGGCTGGAACAATTCACAACTAACCCACACTTGGGAGGAATTTTTTTTAATGTCCTGGTCTATCGTGGAGTACTGCCAAGTCGCAGCTAAGCGGGGAAGAGTAGAGAAGGCCGGAAGACACAAGTGCAGGTTATTTGTTAATTATTATGGGGGATGTTAATTAATTACTGCGGCAGACTAACATACCATCAACCCGAGTGGAACTGTTTGATAAGATTTATACATTTTTCCTATTTAACAATTACAAATGTTCACCTCAGTCTGGAAGACATTAATGGAATAAGTATATACACATATAGGTATACAGTAGGATCCCTGTATCTGCAGGAATACATTCTAAGACCGACCATGGATGCCCGAAACTGTAGATAGTAGCCAATCCTATATATAGGTCATTTATGGTCTACATACCCATGATAAAGTTTGATAAATTTTCACTGATGGGAAGCACTTCACAGCTTCTCAGGCTCTGAAGAACTGCCAGCATCACTCTTTTTGCAATTTGGGGCCTTAAGCAAAATTAAGGGTCATTTTTGGGCCACGGTAAACCATGGGTAACTGAAACAACAAAACCTAATCTGCAGATATGGGGGCTCTACTGTATAAAGATAAAAATATCTACAAACAATATATACAAAGAAATCTATAGCTATCAAAATTATAAAAACTGTCAACACTGCTAATTCTCTACCTATAACTCTGTTTAATGGGAGGACCTTTGATGTTGAAGGGCTCTTGATCCAAGGCAATGGTGCCACCTTCCACCTCCTTGAATCAAACCTGAACAACTTCATTACACAGGCACTAACTTCTTGGTGGATATAATAACCTATAACCACCACACTTCTTTAAAGAGGAAAATAAATGAAAGAAATAATAATGAAAATCGTCTTAAAGTTGAGAAAATGAAGTTATCTCTAATACTACATGAAATTCATAGAAAAAATCTAATCTGTCATTATAAGCTCATTTTATTCAGAAGTTAAATTCCACCAAGGCAGAGTGACCTTGTAGAAATAAATAATAATAAGAATAATAATTATCTTTATTATAATTATTATTCTAATGAATAAACAGAAGGATGGATGAGAAGCTCTAACTGTGGTCCCATAAGTGATAGGTCCATTGCTCTACCCTCTTGGATACCTTCTGTTTACTCGCTGACATTCATTACGACAATCTGAGTTCATTATTCTTATTTTTACTAATATTATTATTACATTATGAGGAAGACTTGAGAGAGGTTTGAAGCAAGTGGTATTCCTAAATTTGTTTTCTGAATACCTTTAGTGTCCTTATATATAAGCAAATAATAATTATTGCCAATGTAGTCTTAAGTTAGGTTTTAAGTTTGCCCAAAACGCTCTGTATAACAATGGGCTTTCTGCATGCACAAGCAAATGTCACCCATCACTGTACATACATTGTATCATGTGGAAATATATCTCTGACTTTGACTTTAATTAACAAGTAAAGAAAGCAACAAGGTCACACTTTTCTTCCTCTCCTACACTGAGTAAATAAATATGCAAGAACCTCAAAACCTTAACTGCTCACTTCAATACCAGATGATAAATTCAACAACACTTACAAAAAATATACAGTGGAACCCGATTATCACCTGTAATCCGTTCCAGAAGGTTGGCCTAAATTCAAAGCAATATTTCCCATAAGGATTAATGTAAATACAATTAATCCGTTCCAAACAACCAAAAATATTAACGAAAAATACATTTTTTAAAGATTAATTATAGTTTTACATACACAAAACAATGAGAACTAAATAAAATAAACAAATGAACATTTAAATCACAATTACATACGTTTATTGAAGATTCTTGTTGGCTTATGGAAGACAGGGAGGAGGAGAGAGGGAGGACTGAGTATTGTTGGTGAGGGGAATCCCCCTCCAAAAGGACTTCAGGTATCAAAGCCCTCTCTGGGGTTACTTCCCTCCCTGCCTGCTACACTCCCTGCATGCCTGCTACACTCCCTGCCTCCCTTCCACACTTCCGGTTTCCCTGCTATGCTCCCTGCATGACTGCTACACTCCCTGCCTGCCTGCTACTCTCCCTGCCTCCCTTCCACACCAACTGTTTCCCTGCTACACTCCCTGCATGCCTTCTACACTCCCTGCATGCCTGCTACACTCCCTGCCTGCCTGCTACACTCCCTGCCTGCCTGCCTGCTACACTCCCTGCCTCCATTCCACACTCCCTGCGTGCCTGCTACACTCCCTGCGTGCCTGCTACACTCCCTGCCTGCCTGCTACACTCCCTGTCTGCCTGCTACACTCCCTGCCTGCCTGCTACACTCCCTGCCTGCCTGCCACACTCCCTGCCTGCCTGCAACACTCCCTGCCTCATCTTCCATTGTTTGTGATCTCTTTTTCGTTAATATGTTTACCCCTTTCACCACATGAGCTTCCTTGATTTGTTCTTTCTTTGCCAGGATAGAAGTGATTGTTGATTTGTTTTTGCCATACATCCTGGCAAGCTGGGGCACACCCACTTAATAAACAAGCACAAAAACCAATGGATTTTAAGGATATGTTTGGATGAATGCAAGGAATATATGTTCGTTCCCTGAGAGACACGGGGAGACTGACTCACCTACGCACAGCGGGAGGTGGGCTGATGCGTCTAATACAGCCAATTTGTAAGGCACCAGCCGAAATATGGAGCAAAATTTCAGCCCCAAAACCGGCCTAAATACGATTCGGCCCATAAACGCAGCAGCCAATATTTAGGGTTCCACTGTATGTATTAATAATCTTGTACAAATGAGGAACGACAAAAGAGAGGCTCGAATAGCAGAAATGTTTCAGAAATAAAGACACCAAGGTGTTACACATGTACCTTACTCATCAATTTGTTGGTATTGTATACCATCACAGTAAATCCTCTAATTAACAAACTAACCAGGGGTAGCAGGTGGCCAGTAATGACCATTGTGGTGGAGAGGAATTTTTTTTCCCCCTATGATTGTAACAATAATGAACAATCTACGACCAAAGGACTTTGTCCATTGTTTCCAAATATACTGACCCAGCAGGTTTTATTTCATATTTCTGAAGTTCATCATAGGGAGGGTTTACTGTATTTTAAAGATAACGTTGACTTGATGAGGAAAATGAAAATACAGAAGCAATAAGTATCTTGAAGAAACTTAACCCAATACAGATTTAGTGTGTTGCTCTCAACTACTGTTCACATTGAACCAAATATCTCTTAACCTTTAAACTGTCCAAACATAGGTCTACGTTCACGCGCGTAGTGCTCCGACCTTTATTTTTTCCATTTGAAAGCATGTCAAAAAAATGTAGATCTACGTTCGGAGTGCTATGCACGTAAACGCAGATCTACGTTTGGACAGTGTAAGGGTTAATAACAGAGGAATTCATATCACAGTGGTAACTTTTAATATACAGTGGAACCTCAAAAACTGAACGTATCACATATCGAACGTTTCGAAAATAAGACCATTTTTTCGGACAAACTGTGTCCCTATTATCGAACTCGCCCCTATTTTCGGACCACCGGGTACGGGACCTGTCCGTTGGCCCGCTCTGTCCACGTCCCCACGCAGGCGCCATGAGCAGTCTAGCTTTGTTTATGCTTGAGTGAACACTAACCTGCGATCTCATTCACACATTTTACGATTATTTAATAGTGTTTAGTGCTTGTGGTGCTGTGAAATAAGCTGCCATGGACCCAAAGAAACTTGCTAGCAGTGCCCCTGTGGTAAAGAAAGTGAGAAACACTATATATGTGAAGAAGGAAATAATACAGAAGTAAGAGATTGGAGTGAGAAGTGTTGAGCTTGCCAGGATGTACAGAGGACTGGACAGTTATTTTGTGAGACAGAAACAGACGATTGTGGGCAGTTATTTTGTGAGACAGAAACAGACGACTGTGGACAGTTATTTTGTGAGACAAACAGACGACTGTGGAGTTATTTTGCGAGACAAACAGACGATTGTGGACAGTTATTTTGTGAGACAGAAACAGACAACTGTGGAGTTATTTTGCGAGACCGAAACAGACGACTGTGGAGTTATTTTGTGAGAAACAGACGATTGTGGACAGTTATTTTGTGAGACAGAAACAGACGACTGTGGAGTTATTTTGTGAGACAAACAGACGATTGTGGACAGTTATTTTGTGAGACAGAAACAGACGACTGTGGAGTTATTTTGTGAGATAGAAACAGAGGACTGTAGACAGTTATTTTGTGAGACTGGGGTCCAATGACTCTCAAGTTGGTCCTAGTGGCATTAAAATACAGAGAAGGGAAGCAACCCCAGAGAGGGCTTTGATACCGGAAGTCCTCATGGAGGGGGATTCTCCTTCCAAACACTAACCCCAACTCCCTCTCTCCTCCTCCCTATCTTCCAGATGCCATCACCAATCTTCAATAAAGGTAAGTAAAAATGTTATTTTATATTACTATACATAATTAAAGACTATAGCATTTGTTGTGTGTATGTAAAACTGTAATTAATCTCTATAAAATGTTTTTTTTTTTTGTGAATATTTTTGGGTTTCTGGAACGGATTAATTGTATTTTCATTATTTCTTATGGGAAATATTGCTTCAAATTTCAGACTTTTCGAATTCAGAACTAGCTCCTGGAACGGATTAAGTTCGATTTTTGAGGTTCCACTGTACATTCTTCACAGCACACTGGCTCTCTCTCATTAAGAAAAGGGCGGCCAAAAATTCGAGACAAACCATTCACCATCATTCATTCAAAATCTGTCTTACCAAAAGTGCCCACACGTCACAATTTTAATGACCCACCGAACTGCAATATCTTTTAGTTTGATAGTGCCTTATCCTCTGAAAAATATTCCCACCATGTGGAAGTAGGACATTTCCAGTGCCTCTGGGCTCCTTCTCATTACACTTTTTAAACATGTCTCACACAAATACAAAACCATCTGCAGCTTTATAATCTGATTATTACAGTATTATCATTTTTTTAACTCAATGTGTATTCCCCATTAAGGCGAGGGCGACTCAAAAAAAGTGGAAACCGCATTATTGTCATCATTCAATAGCTGTCTTGCCAGAGCACCAAATAGAACAAGAGGAATACATAAAAGACCTTGGAATAATTATGTCAGCTAACGTTTCTTTCAAAGGAAGTGCTCTAACACAACAGTTTGATTGATCTGAAGTGCAACAACCTCACCCCTAACATAGAAAGCCAGAAGTCAAAATTAGCATAACAAGTCAGGTCCCACTGGTCCCATTGTGATCCCGCCTCCTCCTGCTTCATCTCATCTGACTGCAGTATATAAGCCACGTCTCTGGCCCTATGCTGCACTTCCTACAAGAGTGATGGACTGAACACATCAATTCCAGGTTGAGGGACTGATTACCTCAAACTTCTACTCTCCTTACCCATTTCTACTTTGTATTGGACTGATGAAGCCACTGTGTGGCGAAACATTTCTTCAATAAAGATTCCCATGTGTTGCATAAGTGTCTCAATTCTTCAAGTCAGTTCCAGTCAAAAAACTCAGTGTTAGTGTTGAGGGTCTTCCAAAATGGGAGCAGACAAATTGAGAGCACCCAGCCAGTGAGACATCAAAAATTACTTTCATTTGTGCTTTATTAAATATCTGACCATCAATAAAACCTGACAAGTTTCACTATAAACAAGATTCCTTCCTCATTTTTGCATCCTGAGAAAGTTTTCTTTACACAATTCTTAAAAAATCTGCAGCCATCTTCTCCTAATCTACTCTGTCATTTATCTCATTCTTCACCCTTTGACTGTCGCGGCTCCAAATCCTGAAGTGTCTCTCGGCGTAGCAACATATTCGAAAAAAAAAAAATCTTATGAAATGATAGAGAATCTTTTCCCGGTGGTAATGACACCAAAACTAAGAAATTTGATGGAAAACTTACGGAATTACGCTCTTGCAAAGTTTGCGATCTAGGCGATACATATGCATCGGCAATTTCGCCCACTTTGAGCCCTATTTTCGCCCAATTCTATTGTTCCAGTCGACCAAACTCATACCTATTTCTTTAAAACTCCATTTGTTCTACCGACTGAGTACAAGAAGCCGTCCATTTACTGATTTTAACTACATAATAAAGTGGTCAGAAATTGGCAATTTGGCCAATTCCACCCAAATTAAAAAAGATGCTTCTCTCTTATCCACTTCTAGAAATATTTAACACTAGCGAGGAATACTTCTAGAAATATTTAACTCTGGCGAGGAATATTTCTAGAAATATTTAACTCTAGAAAGGAATACTTCTAGAAATATTTAACTCTAGTGAGGAATATTTCTAGAATTATTTAACTTTAGCAAGGAATACTTCTAGAATTATTTAACTCTAGCTAGGAATATTTCTAAAATTATTTAACTCTAACGAGGAATACTTCTAGAAATATTTAACTCTAGCGAGGAATACTTCCAGAAACACTTACGCCTAGAGAGATATACAGTGGAACCTCTGTTTTCGTGATTAATTCGTTCCAGAAAGTCTGACGAAAACCGAATTGTATGAAAACTGAAGCAATACAGTGGAACCTCAAATTTTTTTTTTTTTTTTATTATCACACTGGCCGATTCCCACCAAGGCAGGGTGGCCCGAAAAAGAAAAACTTTCACCATCATTCACTCCATCACTGTCTTGCCAGAAGGGTGCTTTACACTACAGTTTTTAAACTGTAACATTAACACCCCTCCTTCAGAGTGCAGGCACTGTACTTCCCATCTCCAGGACTCAAGTCCGGCCTGCCGGTTTCCCTGAATCCCTTCATAAATGTTACTTTGCTCACACTCCAACAGCACGTCAAGTATTAAAAACCATTTGTCTCCATTCACTCCTATCAAACACGCTCACGCATGCCTGCTGGAAGTCCAAGCCCCTCGCACACAAAACCTCCTTTACCCCCTCCCTCCAACCCTTCCTAGGCCGACCCCTACCCCGCCTTCCTTCCACTACAGACTGATACACTCTTGAAGTTATTCTGTTTCGCTCCATTCTCTCTACATGTCCGAACCACCTCAACAACCCTTCCTCAGCCCTCTGGACAACAGTTTTGGTAATCCCGCACCTCCTCCTAACTTCCAAACTACGAATTCTCTGCATTATATTCACACCACACATTGCCCTCAGACATGACATCTCCACTGCCTCCAGCCTTCTCCTCGCTGCAACATTCATCACCCATGCTTCACACCCATATAAGAGCGTTGGTAAAACTATACTCTCATACATTCCCCTCTTTGCCTCCAAGGACAAAGTTCTCTGTCTCCACAGACTCCTAAGTGCACCACTCACTCTTTTTCCCTCATCAATTCTATGATTCACCTCATCGAACTTAATCCATTCCAGGAGCTAGTTCTAAAGCAATATTTCCCATAAGAAATAATGGAAATACAATTAATCTGTTCCAGAAACCCAAAAATATTCACACAAAAAATACATTTATAGAGATTAATTACAGTTTTACACACAACAAATACAGTGGACCCCCGCATACCGTTGGCCTTACATAACGTTAAATCCGCATACTGATACATTTTATTGCTAAGATTTCGCCTCGCATACCGCTAAAAAACCCGCTCAACGCTGTTCGTCTGAGACACATCCAATGTGCGGCCTGAGCCAGCCTCACATGTTCCGCCGGTGGCATTGTTTACCAGCCAGCCTCCGCGGTAACATCCAAGCATACAATCGGAACATTTCGTGTTATTACAGTGTTTTTGGTGATTTCATCTGCAAAATAAGTGACCATGGGCCCCAAGAAAGCCTCTAGTGCTAACCCAGTGGTAAAAAGGGTGAGAAATACTATCATACCACAGTCAGCTGCTGCTGCACCACGGTCAGCTGTTGCTTGACCAGTCAGCTGTTGCTGGATCAGTCAGCTGCTGTTGCACCTCGATCAGCTGTTGCTGGACCAGTCAGCTGTTGCTGGATCAGTCAGCTGCTGCTGCACCACGATCAGCTGTTGTTGGACCAGTCAGCTGTTGCTGAATCAGTCAGCTGCTGCTGCACCACAATCAGCTGTTGCTTGACCAGTCAGCTGTTGCTGGATCAGTCAGCTGCTGCTGCACCACGATCAGCTGTTGCTGGACCAGTCAGCTGTTGCTGGATCAGTCAGCTGTTGCTGGATCAGTCAGCTGTTGCTGGACCAGTCAGCTGTTGCTGGACCAGTCAGCTGTTGCTGGACCAGTCAGCTGTTGCTGGACCAGTCAGCTGTTGCTGGACCAGTCAGCTGTTGCTGGATCAGTCAACTGTTGCTGGACCAGTCAGCTGTTGCTGGATCAGTCAGCTGTTGCTGGATCAGTCAGCTGTTGCTGGATCAGTCAGCTGTTGCTGGATCAGTCAACTGTTGCTGGACCAGTCAGCCGTTGCTGGACCAGTCAGCTGTTGCTGGACTAGTCAGCTGTTGCTGGATAAGTCAGCTGTTGCTGGATCAGTCAGCTGTTGCTGGACCAGTCAGCTGTTGCTGGACCAGTCAGCTGTTGCTTGATCAGTCAGCTGCTGCTGCACCACGGTCAGCTGCTGTTGCACCATCAGCTGTTTCTGAACATGACTCGTCCCGAACCTGTCCGTCCAGCCTGAGCGCCTGCCTTGCCGTCATTGTTTACAAGCCAGGGTGGCCGGTTGCATGCATACATTCGATACATTTTGTATTATTCCATTATTTATAGTGCTTGTAACTGCTAAATATGCCACCATGGGCCCAAGAAAGCTTCTAGTGCCAACCCTGTGGTAAAAAGGGTGATAAATACTATCGTACCATGGTCAGCTGATAAATTGGACCAGTCAGCTGTTGCTGCACCACAGCTGCAGCTGCACCATGGTCAGCTGTTGCTGCACCCAGCGGCTGCTGCACCACAGCTGTTGCTGTACCACCATCAGCTGTATTACTCGAAGATGTGGAGAGAGTGTTGTTGGTGTGGCTTAACGTGAAACAATTACCGAGAAACAATTAACCCCAGAGGGTTAGCCACCCAGGATAACCCAAGAAAGTCAGTGCATCATCGAGGACTCTAACTTATTTCCATTGGGGTCCTTAATCTTGTCTCCCAGGATGCAACCCACACCAGTCGACTAACACCCAGGTGAACAGGGAAAAATGCCTGGAACTAGTGCTCATATTGGTGAATTTAAAGCCAGCAAAGGTTGGTTTGAGAGATTTAAGAATCGTAGTGGCATACAGTGTGATAAGGCCTGTTCTGGAAGAAAATGCCAAACAGGACCTACAGTACTCAGGAGGAAAAGGCACTCCCAGGACACACTGTCTCATCAGTCATTGCTGCATCTTCAATAAAGGTAAGTGTCATTTATTCTTCATTTAGAAGAGTAGTACATGCATAATATATACTGTGCATGTACTACTCTACTATTGTGCATGTATCCTTCTCTTTGTGTGTAGGAAAATGTATATTTCATGTGGTAAAAAATTTTTTTCATACTTTTGGGTGTCTTGCACAGATTAATTTGATTTCCATTATTTCTTATGGGGAAAATTCATTCGCATAACGATAATTTCGCATAACAATGAGCTCTCATGAACGGATTAATATCGTTATGCGGGGGTCCACTGTACTATAGTTTTTAATTATGTATAGTAATACATATAAAATAACATTTTTATTTACCTTTATTGAAGATTGGTGATGGCATCAGGAAGATAGGGAGGAGAGAGGGAGTTGGGGTTAGTGTTTGGAAGGAGAATCCCCCTCCATGAGGACTTCAGGTAAAGCTCTCTCTGGGGTTACTTCCCTTCTCTGTCTTTTAATGCCACTAGGACCAGCTTGAGTCACTGGACCCCTGTCTCACAAAATAACTGTCCACAGTCCTCTGTTTCTGGTGCCTCTTTAACATTTCCCTAAAATGGGACATGGTTCTGTCACTGAACTTGTTGCAAAAATGGCTTGTTTCAGCTTGCTCAGGGTGGTACTTCTGCACAAACATTTGGACATCATTCCACTTGGCACAAATCTCCTTAATCTTTGAAGAAGGCACCTCATCCAATCCCTATATTAACACCTTTCGCAACATCAGCTTCCTTGATTTGTTCTTTCTTTGACAGGATAGAACCGATGGTCGACTTGTTTTTCTCATACATCCTGGCAAGATCAACAAGTCTCACACCACTCTCATACTTCTGTATTATTTCCTTCTTCACATTTATGGTGTTTCTCACTTTCTTTACCACAGGGGTACCACTAGCAAGTTTCTTTGGGCCCATGGCAGCTTATTTCACAGTCCCACAAGCACTAAACACAAGGAAATAATCGTAAAATGCGTGAATGAGAGCACAGCTTAGCGTTCACTCAAGCATAAACAAAGCTAGACTGCTCACGGCGCCTGCGCGGGGAGGACGCAGACAGAGTGGGCGGCAGACAGGTCCCGTACCCGGCGGTCCGAAAATAGGGGCGAGTTCGATAATAGGGACACAGTTTGTCCAAAAAAATGGTCCTATTTTCTAAACGTTCAATATGTGATACGTTCGATTTTTGAGGCTCCACTGTATTTCCCATAAGAAAAAATATAAATCCAATTAATCCGTTCCAGACACCCAAAAATATTAACAAAAAAATACATTTTATAGAGAATAACTATAGTTTTAAATACAGAGAACAATGAGAAATAAATATAAATGACTAATGAAATGGATAAATGAACATTTAACATCACTTTTACCTCTATTGAAGACTCTTGTTGGCGTATGGAAGACGGCAAGGAGGGGAGAGGGAGGAGGAGTTGTTTGAAAGGGGAATCCCCCTCCTTAAAGACTTCAGGTATCAAGTTCCGGTCCGGGGTTACTTCCCTTCTTTGTGTTTTACTGGCACTAGGACCAGCTTGAGAGTCACTGGACCCCTGTCACACAAAAAAATCCTGTTCAGAGAGGTCTGTTTCTGGTGTCTCTAAGATTTGCCTAATATGGGAAAAGGCATTATCACTGAACATGTTGCAGACATGGCTTGCAACAGCTTTGTTAGGGTGATATTTCTCCACAAAACTTTGCAACTCACTCTACTTTGCACACAAGTCCTTAATCACTGAAGAAGGCACATTATCCTCTCTCTTCCTCCTCCTCCTCTGAAGCAATTTCCTCAGCTGCAGTCTGTTGCTGTTCCAGTTGAAGGTCTTGCAGCTCTTCAGTAGTTAGCTCTTCCCTTTGGTTGTCCATCAACTCTTCCACATCTCCTTTCGTACTTTGCTACGAGTTCTTTCTTGAATTCTATCGAGTTTCTCGCCTTCTTTATCAAAGGGCTGACACTCGTAACTTTCTTTGGCCCCACGGTGGCTTATTTAGCAGTCACAGTCAATAAAGAAGCACAAAAAACAATGGATTATTACGAAATGTTTGGATGAACGCGCAGGGTGGTGCTCACTCAACGAGAAACAAAAGCAGATTGAGTCACAAACGCATGGGATGCTTTGTGTGGGCATTTGAGCGGCTGAGTCACGCGGGCGCATTTGGTACGGACCATTTTCAACTCTACGAAATCCGAGTGGATGTACGAAAACTGGGACAAAATTTTGATGAAAAGTCGTCGAAAGCCAAATCCTTGGAAAACTGGGGCATTCGAAAACCGAGGTTCCACTGTACTTCTAGTTATCATCGGTTATACCCGGGTATTGTTCTACTTGGCATGGACAAATAGTATAATAGAAACATTCTAATTAGAATTTATTACTGATATTGAGGAATATATTAACCCTTTGACTGTCGCAACCCCCAATCCTGAGGTGTCTCCTGGTGTCGCAAAATTAAAAAAAAAAAAAAATTATTTTTTCTTATGAAATGATAGAGAATCTTTACCCGATTGTAATGACACCAAAAAAACGAAATTTGATGGAAAACTGACGGAATTATGCTCTCGCGAAGTTAGCGACCTCGGCGCTGTTTACTAATCGGCGATTTCGCCCACTTTGAGCCCTATTTTCGGCTAATTCCATTGTTCCAGTCGCCCAAACTCATAGCTATTTCTTTAGAACTTAATTTTTTCTATCGATTGAATACAAGAAACTGCCCATTTACTGATTTCAACTACCTAATAATGTGGTCAGAAATTTGCAATTTGGCCAATTTCACGAAAACTAAAAAATATGACAATTTCAAAATAAGGTCCAGAATGAACAATGCAGACATTCCTGGCTCTAAAATAACATTTTCTTTGTTCATCAGTCACGTCTCCAGGCCCTTCTGATATTACTCTTGCTTTCTATTTTGAATTTTTATTCAAACAAAAAATATTAGACTTACTATTATGCAGACTACTGCAATGCTGTAATAACTGTATAAATAACATCAGCCCATTCATGACTGCATATTAGAATGGCTAGTTGGACATTTATTGGACAATGGCATCATTTGTTTACTTTTGAACATTGGCAAAAATCAAACATTTCCCCTACTTTCAGCTCCATTTCTAGGTTCTTTTTATAGTAAAATCCATCAAAATCACCTCTATTTCTGTAATATGTTTTCCATTCTATCAAATGAGACCAAGAAAACGAGAATACAACCATAAATACTATACGAAAATAGACCACAAAGTCGGCATTTTAATTAAAAAAAACGGTCGGAGTTTTTTTTTTCTCATTATGCACTGCGTGCTCCAGGATTTTTTTTATATGGTGCACACTGACCACACAGACCCATTCTCTCACATGTGGGCCTACCAGCTTTCTCCTGCTTGATTTGAAGCCGCTAGAATTTATGAGTATATATACGTCAAACACGGCGCCTCGTAAAACGTATATATACGGCCGCGACAGTCAAAGGGTTAAGTAATAATCATTAAAGTGAATGTGAGATGCATCACATTATGTACTCTTCCATGACTCATAAGACTGAATATCTTACTAGGGTTAAAACTATAGCTGCTTCTAAGTATAGTGCCACTTTAAAAAATGTCTATCAGTTGTCTTGTACACTTTTACAAACTTTTATGTAGATAAACAACGGAGGAGTATACCAGGAAGGTGTTCCTGGGGGTCAACGCCCCTGAGGCCTGGTCCATGACCAGGCCTCGTGCTGACAGTGACAAAGATATTTATACAGAAACCTGTATTACAATACTGTCCAGAAGTGGACTTCATTAAATATACTTGATCAAGGCCAGTCCTGCACACAATGTCAAATTCAAATTTTTATTTATTTGTTTTTTGTGGTACAAAAATAATGTAATTTACGTGTAATAAAACATCGTTAGCCACAAAAGAAAGCCATTAATATGCAATGAATTTCTGGAAGACTAATCCTAATACTTAATTCTTTGACTGTTTCTGTCGTATATATACGTCTTACGAGCTACCGTGTTTGACGTACATATACTCAAAAATTCTAATGGCTTCAAATTAAGCAGGAGAAAGCTGATAGGCCCACATGTGAGAGAATGGGTCTGTGTGGTCAGTGTGCACCATATAAAAAAAAATCCTGTGGCACACAGTGCATAATGAGAAAAAAAAAACTGACCGTGTATTTGGATTAAAACGCCAACTTTGTGGTGTATTTTCGTATAGTATTTATGATTGTATTCTCGTTTTCTTGGTCTCATTTGATAGAATGGGAAACATATTATAGAAATAGAGGTGATTTTTGATTGGTTTTAGTATGAAAAGAACCTTGAAATGGAGCTCAAAGTAGGGGAAATTTTTTATTTTTGCCGAAGTTCAAAAGTAAACAAATGATGTCATTGTCCAATAAATGTCCAAGTAGCCATTCTGATATGCAGTCATGAATGGGTTGACATTATTTATACAATTATTATTACAATATTGCAGTAGTCTGCATAACAGTAAATCTTCTATTTTTTGTTTAAATAAAGACTCAAAATAGAAAGCAAGAGTAATATCAGAGGGGCCTGGAGATGTGACTGGTGAACAAAGAAAATGTTATTTTAGGGCCAGGAATGTCTGCATTGTTCATTCTGGACCCTTTATTGAAATTGGCATATTTTTTAATTTGCGTGAAATTGGCCAAATTGCAAAATTCTGACCATGTTATTGGGTAATTAAAATCTGTAAATGGGCAGTTTCTTGTACTCAGTCGATAGAACAAATGGAGTTCTAAAGAAAGAGCTATGAGTTTGGTCGACTGGAACAATGGAATTAGCTGAAAATAGGGTTCAGATTCATTGCCGGTGAAATCGCAGATTACATAAATTCTCTATCATGCCGAGGAGACACCTCGCTTAATTTCAAGAATCGAGGCTAGCGTAATTCCATAAGTGTTCCATCAAATTTCTTTCTTTTGGTGCCATTACCATCGGGAAAAGATTCTCTATCATGTCGTAAGAAAATTTTTTTTTTTTTTTTTTTTTTTTTCAGAGAACTTTCACGGGCGCATAATGGAGATAAAACACCCTCAATTACTGGGAAGGTTTCTAAACCTGTATTCCCTGGAACGCAGGAGGGAGAGATACATGATTATATACACCTGGAAAATCCTAGAGGGACTAGTACCGAACTTGCACACGAAAATCACTCACTACGAAATTTTTGACACCAGGAGCACACCTCAGGCAGGATAAAGCTGGTAGACCTACATGTGAGAAAATGTATCTGCGTGGTCAGTGTGTGCATTATAAAAAAAATTATGCAACATGCAGTGCATAGTGAGAAAAATAAAACTGATCGTGTTTTTGGTTTAAAACGCCGACTTTGAGGTGTATTTTCATTGGTATTTGTGGTTGTATTCTAATTTTCTTGGTCTCATTTGATAGAATGAAAGACATATTACAGAAATAGAGATTATCTTGATTGGTTTCGCCATGGAAAGTACCTTGAAATTGAGCTCAAATTAGCGGAAATGTTCGATTTTTGCCTATGTTCAAGAGTAAACAAATGACATCACCATCCAATACATGTCCAACTGGCCAGTCTAATACTAAGTCACGAATGGGTTGACATTTCTATACAATTATTACAATAATGCAGTAGTCTGCATAACAGTAAATCTAATATTTTTTGGGTGAATAAAAATTCAAAACGGAAAGCAAGCGTAGTATAAGACGGACCTGGAGACGTGACTAATAAACAGAGAAAATGTTATTTTAGTGCTAGGAATGTTTGTATTGTTAATTCTGGACCCTATTTTGAAACTGACATCTTTTGAATTCTGCATGAAATTGGCCAAATTGACAATTTCTGACCGCTTTACTGGGTAGTTGAATTCTGTAAATAGGCAGCTTCTTGTACTCAATTTAGCAAATGGAGTTCTAGCGAAATAGCTATGAGTTTGGTCAACTGGAACAATGCACTTGGATGAAAATAGGGCTGAAAGTGGGCAAAATCGCCGATGTGTATACAGTGGACCCCCGGTTAACGATATATTTTCACTCCAGAAGTATGTTCAGGTGCCAGTACTGACCGAATTTGTTCCCCTAAGAAATATTGTGAAGTAGATTAGTCCATTTCAGACCCCCAAACATACACGTACAAACGCACTTACATAAATACACTTACATAATTGGTCGCATTCGGAGGTAATCGTTATGCGGGGGTCCACTGTATATCGCAAAGACTGCTAACCTTGCAAGAGTGTAATTCTGTAAGTTTTCCATCAAATGTTGCATTTTTGGTGTCATTACCATTGGTAAAAGATTCTCTATCATTTCATAACAAAAAAAATTTTTTTTTATTTTGAAAATTCTTCGACACTGAGAGCAACTTTGTGAGCAGGGGTCTCGACACTGAAAGAGTTAAGTAGGATTTCTTATGCTGTTAACTATCATACAGCCTCTCCTCACTTAACGACGTACTCGTTTGCCGACAACTCAGACTTACGACGGGCTCTCTGACCAGTATACATACCTAAATAATGTATATTAGAGCTGAGTTCCTTTATTCTGTTTATTACAATATATAGTACACTACTGTATGAACATTTATTGTACCAGAAATGTTATAAAAGGTGCAAAGGCGACATTAAAAAAATATAAAAGATGGTTGACACAAACACACTACCATTATGGTATGCTCCTCACTTAGCGTCGAATTCATTTACTTATGTGGTCTTAGGAACAGAGCTCCGCTGTTATGTGAGGAGAGGCTGTATTATGTATAAATTCAAATTCTAAATTCAAATTTTTATTTCTTTGCATAGTATACAATGTGTGATTTACATGTTATGAAACATTAAGTAGGAAGAAAGCCACGAACAAGTCTGAGCATTTCCAGCAGACTAATACTAATGCTTACACACTACTTAAGACTAGACATAGGTTATGTCATGGTAAATTTTAATTATTCATTATTTTACATTAATACAAAAGAGAGAGAGCCAAAAATTTTATATTTATTAAGATTTATAATAGAGAGGTAGCAAATAATACCTAGCAGCAATAAGAAAATTGGAAAAAAGTTTTGTATATAAACTTGGTAATTTTTCTCACTAAATTTTATATGCTATCATTACTTTTTTCCCCCAACATTTTCCAAAGTGGGCGTTAACCCTTTCACTGTCGCGACCCCTGCTCGCAAATTTGCTCTCGGTGATGAAGAATTTAAAAAAAAAAATTATATTTTAAGAAATGATAGAGAATCTTTACCCGATGGTAATTACACCAACAGTACAAAATTTGATGAAAAACTTACGAAATTATGCTCTCGCAGAGTTAGTGGGGGCGGGGACATTTATATGTCACCGATTTTGCCTACTCTGAGCCCTATTTTGAGCCAATTTTGTTCCAGTCAACTATATTCATAGCTATTTTGCTAGAACTACTTTTGTTCTATCGACTGATTACAAGAAACTGCCCATTTACCTATTTCAACTACCCAATAAAGTGATCAGAAATTGGTAATTTGGCCAATTTCATACAAAATTCAAGATAGGCTAACTTCAAAATAAGGTCCAGAATTAACAATGCAGACATTCCTAGCACTAAAATAACATTTTCTCCGTTCATTAGTCACATCTCCAGGTCCCTCTGATACTGCGCTTGCTTTCCATTTTGAATTTTTGTTCACACAGGAAATAGAAGATTTACTAATTTACTGCATTATTGTAAAAATGGTGTAAATAATATCAGTGCATATGTGAAAGCATATTAAACCCACCAGGTGATGTGTATTGGCTGTGTGACGTGATTTGTTTACTCTTGAACATCAGTAAAAATCGAACATTTCCACTTTTTTGAGCTCAATTTCAATGTGCAGTACTTTTAGTCTGTAAATCATTAAAAATCATCTCTATTTCTGTAATATATCTTCCATTCCATCAATTGAGACCAAGAAAATGAGACTACAACCATAAATACCATATGAAAATACACTGCAAAGTCGCTGTTTTAAACCAAAAACATGGTCACAGTTTTTTTTCTCATTATGAACTGCGTGCTGCAGGATTTTTTTTTTATACTGTGCACACTGACCACTCACACCCATTCTCTCATGTGTAGGCCTATTAGCTTTCCCCTGCAAGATTGGAAGCTGCTAGAATTTTGGCGTAGTATTACGGGACTGACACTGGCTTGCAAGCCGTAATATTACGGGACCGACAATGACTTGCAAGCCATAATATTATGGAACCGACACTGGCTTGCAAGCCATAACATTACAAGTCTTCCTGGAGGGTGTTCCAGGGGTCAATGCCCCTACGGCCCTGTCCATGACCAGGTCTCATAGTGGATCAGGACCTGATCAACCAGGCTGTTATTGCTAGCTGCATGCAAACCAACACATGAACCACAGCCTAGCTGGTCAGTGTAGAAGTCTTCAAGAGGAAACTGGACAAGTACCTCCACCAAGTGCTGGGTCAACCAGGCCAGAGGGCCACCAGCAATAAAAGCCTGGTTGACCAGGCAAGCAGCAGACTAGTCTGGTCCAGGACCAGGCTGTGAGAGTAGGGAAATTCTCATAATTTATCAAATGTATCTCTTCTTGTCATTACCACATTTTTTCTAACAAGGTCCAGTGACATTTATTTATATATATTAAGTGTCACGCACAAAAACAATCACAGAAAACGAGACTGCTCGCTATGACCTAATTTTTAACACAGCCATCTCCCACCAAGGCAGGATGACCCAAAAAGAAGAAACACTTTCATCACTCACTCCATTACTGTCTTCCAGGGGTGCTGATACTACACTTCAAAACTGCAAATATCCCCACCCATCTTTCAGAGTGCAGGTACTGTACTACCCATCTCCAGGATTCACATGAGACAATGACAAAGTGTGATGATAAACTGTGATGATGCCAGTACAATACTGTCAATACAACTGAAAGTAATGACGAGAATAAAAACAAAAAATCTTCTGAAAATACCCTTTCAGGGTCAGCCAAATTTAAAAAAAAAAACTATTTTTTCTTATGAAAAGATAATCTTTTTCCTGATCATAATGACACCAAAAGTATGAAATTTGATGGAAAACTTACGGAATTATGCTCTCACGAAGTTAGCGGTCTCGACGATGTTTACGCATCAGCGATTTTGCCCACTTTGAGCCCTATTTTCAGCCAATTCCAGTGTACTTGTCGACAAAAATCATAACTATTTCGTTAGAACTCCATTTTTTCTATCGAATGAGTACAAAAAAACCACCCATTTACCAATTTCAACTATCCAATACAGTGGTCAGAATTTAGCAATTTTGTCAATTTCACACAAATTTCAAAAGATGCCAATTTCCAAAGAGGGTCCAGAATAAACAAGAAAGACATTCCTGTCACTAAAATAACATTTCCTCTGTTCATTAGTCACGTCCCCATGCCCCTCTTACATTCTTTTGCTTTCCACTTTGAATTTTTATTCTCACAAAAAAATAGAAGATTTACTGTTATGCAGACTAATGCATTAGTGAAGAAATGGCATAGATAATATCAACACACTTGTGAAAGAATATTAGACTCACCAGTTGACTTGTATTGGATGCATAGTATGATTTGTTTACTTTTGAACTTTGGTAAAAATCGAACATTTCTGCTACTTTGAGTGCAATTTCAAGGTAGTTTTCTTTGTAAAACCAGTCAAAATCATCTCAATTTCTGTAATATGTCTTCCATTCTATAAAATGAGACCAGGAAAACTAGAATACAACAATAAATACCATACGAAAATACAGTGCAAATTCACTGTTTTAATCCAAAAACACGGTCACAGTTTTTTTTTTCTCATTACACACTGTGTGCTGCAGGATTTTTTTTATACCGTGCACACTGACCACATAGACCCATTCTTTCATATGTAGGCCTACCAGCTTTCTCTCACTAGATTTGAGGGCGCTAGAATTTAGGCGTACTAGTACGTCAAAAACCCTGGTGTGCAAGCCGTACTAGTACGGCCGAAACCCTGAAAGGGTTAAACCATTCACACAGTCACAGGTTTGTTTTCCCATCATGCACCGCATGATGGGATTTCTTTTACATGAAGCACACTCATCACATGGAGCCATTCACTCATATCTAGGCCAAAATTCACCACTCACAACTTATAATCATAATAATAATCACAGTCTCTATTCCAGCATGATACAATGTTTGTACTGAGATGGGTGACATTTAGGTGTGCATGCAGAAAGCATCCTGATATGCAGAGCATTTCAGGCAAACTTAAACCTGTCTTAAGACTACTTAAACCTGTCTTAAGACTACTTAAACCTGTCTTAAGACTAATAAGATAATAACTGATTGTTTATACTATACAGCCTCTAAGGCAGTGATTCTCGACCAGGGGCAAGTTTACCCCTTGGGTGTAAAAAATTACATGGCAAGGGGTAAATATTTGATGTACCTGATAATTGAATAATTGAATGATTTATTTTTTTCTGACCACCTTGTTTTTTGTCCCTTTATGATGACCATAAATTTTTTGTATGGAAGGGGGTAAATGGAGAAATACATCAAGCCAAAGGGGTTAACGATGGAGGAAAAGTTGAAAATTCCTGCTCTAAGGAGTCATAAACAATAAATTTAGGAATTACAATGGGAGAAGACCAGTGTGTTAAAAAAAAAAGGGGGGGGGTTAAGCCCTCAATATATTGGTCTAATAGTGGGGAACTGTTGCTGTGTCACTTTAATAAGAATAATATTAGCTGGACTTTAGTCCTGGAGGTAGAAAGTACAGTGCCTGCACTCTAAAGAAGTGGGGATATCAGCAGTTTGGAAGGGGCATCTGAACTGTAGTATCTACATGCCTCTGGTAAGACAGTGATATAGTGAATGATGGTGAAAATATTTCTTTTTCAGGTCACTCTGCCTCAGTGGGAGACTGCCAGTGTGTTGAAAATTTTTATAAAATAGCAAGGGAAAGCATTTACAATACTGAGTGATATAAATTTAGGAAATTCACACTGACAGTGTTTTAAAAAGATGTGAGCCAACCCTGGGGCAGATATACAGGAGGGCCCAGTTTACACGGTAGGTAAGGTTCCGGGTTACTGCTGTAGGTACAGCAGTAGCCTGAAACCTAACCTGCTGTATATGCAGGGCCATCCTGTACAGCAGTAGCCCGGAACCTAACCTGCTGTATATGCAGGGCCCTCCTGTACAGCAGTAGCCTGGAACCTAACCTGCAGTATATGCAGGGCCATCCTGTACAGCAGTAGCCCGGAACCTAACCTGCTGTATATGCAGGGCCCTCCTGTACAGCAGTAGCCTGGAACCTAACCTGCTGTATACGCAGGGCCCTCCTGTACAGCAGTAGCCTGGAACCTAACCTGCAGTATATGCAGGGCCCTCCTGTACAGCAGTAGCCCGGAACCTAACCTGCTGTATATGCAGGGCCCTCCTGTACAGCAGTAGCCTGGAACCTAACCTGCAGTATATGCAGGGCCCTCCTGTACAGCAGTAGCCCAGAACCTAACCTGCTGTATATGCAGGGCCCTCCTGTACAGCAGTACCCTGGAAAATAACCTGCTGTATAAGCAGGGCCCTCTTGTATAGCAGTAGCCTAGAACCTAACCTGCCATATAAGCAGAGGCCCTCCTGTACAAAGAACTTTCTATTTAAAGCTAGAGAAGCTGAGCTAGGCTCATGGTGTCCCAGCTCCAGCATTTTACCTAACATATTAAACAAGCATGAGTAAAAGAAGGTAGCTGAAGTGTTGAGGAGTCTGTGGAAAGAAAGAAGTTTGTCAATGAAAACAAAATGTGAAATGAATCAGAGTATGATGCAAATATTTTTGCATGGATGTGAGGCAGGGTCTTTGAATGTTGCAGTGAGGAGGTGGAGGAGGAGGCTGGAGGCAATCAAGATGTTTTAATTAAGAGATATTCAAGATGTTTCAAGATGTGTAATACACAAATAACCGGCACATATGAGAAAGAAACTTACGACAATGTTTTGGTCTGACTTGGACCATTAACTAGTCCATGACAGACCAAAATATTGTCAGAAGTTTCTTTTTCGTACATGCAGGTTATTTATATTGTTCCAGTCATGGTACTGTACCATTTTGTTCCTTAAGATGTTTAATGTGAATATTACACAGAGAATGAGAAATATAGAATTAAAAAGACTGTGGTGGTATAAAAGTTAAATTCAAAGAGTCAAATATAAGCCATGAGATGGACCAGTCATTAAGAAAACATGAAGCTAGATTTTTTTTTTTTCCAACAAGTCGGTCGTCTCCCACCGAGGCAGGGTGACCCAAAAAGAAAGAAAATCCACAAAAAGAAAATACTTTCATCATCATTCAACACTTTCACCTCACTCACACATAATCACTGCTTTTGCAGAGGTGCCTAGAATACAACAGTTTAGAAGCATATTTTTATTTTTTTTTTATTAACACACTGGCTGATTCCCACCAAGGCAGGGTGGCCCAAAAAAGAAAACTTTCACCATCATTCACTCCATCACTGTCTTGCCACTACAGTTTTTAAACTGCAACATTAACACCCCTCCTTCAGAGTGCAGGCACTGTACTTCCCATCTCCAGGACTCAAGTCCGGCCTGCCGGTTTCCCTGAATCCTTTCATAAATGTTACTTTGCTCACACTCCAACAGCACGTCGGGTATTAAAAACCATTTGTCTCCATTCACTGCTATCAAACACGTTCACGCATGCCCGCTGGAAGTCCAAGCCCCTCGCACACAAAACCTCCTTTACCCCCTCCCACCAACCTTTCCAAGGCCGACCCCTACCCTGCCTTCCTTCCACTACAGACTGATACACTCTTGAAGTCATTCTGTTTCGCTCCATTCTCTCTACATGTCCGAACCACCTCAACAACCCTTCCTCAGCCCTCTGGACAACAGTTTTGCCATTCCCGCACCTCCTCCTAACTTCCAAACTACGAATTCTCTGCACTCCATTCACACCACACATTGCCCTCAGACATTACATCTCCACTGCCTCCAGCCTTCTCCTCGCTGCCACATTCATCACCCATGCTTCACACCCATATAAGAGTGTTGGTAAAACTATACTCTCATACATTCCCCTCTTTGCCTCCAAGGACAAAGTTCTTTGTCTCCACAGACTCCTAAGTGCACCGCTCACCCTTTTCCCCTCATCAATTCTATGATTCACTTCATCTTTCATAGACCCATCCGCTGACATGTCCACTCCCAAATATCTGAATACATTCACCTCCTCCATACTCTCTCCTTCAAGTCTCATATACAATCTTTCATCATCTAATCTTTATGTTATCCTCATAACCTTACTCTTTCCTGTATTCACTTTTAATTTTCTTCTTTTACATACCCTACCAAATTCATCCACCAACCTCTGCAACTTCTCTTCCGAATCTCCCAAGAGCACAGTGTCATCAGCAAAGAGCAACTGTGACAACTCCCACTTTATGTGTGATTATCTTTTATCTTTTAGAAGTGTATAAAAATACACAATATATCCCTCCAAACTGCCAATATCCCAAACCCCTCCTTTATAGTGCAGGCATTGTACTTCCCATTTCCAGGAATCAAGTCCGGTTATATAAAATACCGAATAACCGGTTTCCCTGAATCCCTTCACTAAATATTACCCTGCTCACACTCCAACAGCTCGTCAGGTCCCAAATACCATTTGTCTCCATTCACTCCTAACACGCTCACGCACGCTTGCTGAAAGTCCAAACCCCTCACCCACAACACCTCCTTTACCCCCTCCCTCCAACCTTTTCGAGGATGACCCCTACCCCGCCTTCCTTCCCCTACAGATTCATACGCTCTCCATGTCATTCTACTTTGACCCATTCTCTCTAAATGACCAAACCACCTCAACAAACCCTCTTCAGCCCTCTGACTAATACTTTTATTAACTCCACACCTTCTCCTAATTTCCACTCTATGAATTTTCTGCATAAATATTATGCAGAAAATTATGCCCTTAGACAGATCTCCACTGCCTCCAACCACCTCCTCGCTGCAACATTTACAACCCAAGCTTCACACCCATATAAGAGTGTTGGTACTACTATACTTTCATACATTCCCTTCTTTGCCTCCACATATACCTCAATGCACCACTCACCTTTTTCCTCCATCAATTCTATGATTAACCTCATCCTTCATAAATCCATCCGCTGACACGTCAACTCCCAATATCTGAAAACATTCACTTCTTCCATACTACTCCTCCCCAACTTGATATCAAATTTTTCTTTATCTAGATCATTTGATACCCTCATCACCTTACTCTTTTCTATGTTCACTTTCAACTTTCTACCTTTACACACATTCCCAAATTCGTCCACTAACCTTTGCAATTTTTCTTTAGAATCTCCCATAGGCACAGTATCATCAGCAAAAAGTAACTGTGTCACTTCCCATTTTGTATTTAATTCCCCATAATTTAATCCCACCCCTCTCCCGAACACCCTAGCATTTACTTCTTTTACAACCCCATCTATAAATATATTAAACAACCATGGTGACATTACACATCCCTGTCTAAGACCTACTTTTACCAGGAAGTCTCCCTCTCTTCTACACACCTTAACCTGAGCCCCACTATCCTCATAAAAACTCTTTACAGCATTTAGTAACTTGCCACCTATTCCATATACGTACTTGCAACATCTGCCACATTGCTTCCCTATCAACTCCATCATATGCCTATTCTAAATCCATAAATGCAATAAAAACTTCCCTACCTTTATCTAAATACTGCTCACATATATGCTTCAATGTAAACACTTGATCTACACATCCCCTACCCACTCTGAAACCTCCTTGCTCATCCACAATTCTACATTCTGTCTTGCCTCTAACTCTTTCAATTATAACCCTACCGTACACTTTTCCTGGTATACTCAGTAAACTTATTCTTCTATAATTTTTACAATCTCTTTTGGCCCCCTTCCCTTTATATAAAGGGACTATACACACTCTCTGCCAATCCCTAGGTACCTTCCCCTCTTTCATACATTTATTAAACAAAAATACCAACCACTCCAACACTATATCCCCCCCTGCTTTTAACATTTCTTTCATGATCCCGTCAGTTCCAGCTGCTTTACCCCCTTTCATTCTACGTAATGCCTCACGCACCTTCCCCACACTCACATCCTGCTCTTCTTCACTCCTAAAAGATGGTATACCTTCCTGGCCAGTGCATGAAATTACTGCCTCCCTTTCTTCATCGACCTTTAAAAATTCCTCAAAATATTCTCGCCATCTACCCAAAACCTCCATCTCCCCATCTACTAACTCCCCTACTCTGTTTTTAACTGACAAATCCATTTGTTTCCTAGGCTTTCTTAACTTGTTTAACTCCAAAATTTTTTCTTATTTTCATTAAAATTTCTTGACAGTGCCTCCCCCACTATCATCCGCTCTCCTTTTGCACTCTCTCACCACTCTCTTCACCTTTCTTTTACTCTCCATATACTCTACTCTTCTTATAACACTTCTGCTTTGTAAAAACCTCTCATAAGCTAACTTTTTCTCTTTTATCACACCCTTTACTTCATCATTCCACCAATCACTCCTCTTTCCTCCTGCACCCACCCTCCTATAACCACAAGCTTCTGCCCCACATTCTAATACTGCATTTTTAAAACTATTCCAACCCTCTTCAACCCCCCCACTACTCATCTTTGCACTAGCCCACCTTTCTGCCAATAGTCGCTTATATCTCACCCGAACTTCCTCCTCCCTTAGTTTATACACTTTCACCTCCCTCTTACTTATTGTTGCCATTTTCCTCTTATCCCATCTACCTCTTATTCTAACTGTAGCTACAACTAGATAATGATCCTATGTATCAGTTGCCCCTTTATAAACATGTACATCCTGGAGCCTACCCATCAACCTTTTATCCACCAATACATAATCTAACAAACTACTTTCATTACATGCTACATCATACCTTGTATATTTATTTATCCTCTTTTTCATAAAATATGTATTACTTATTACCAAATCTCTTTCTACACATAGCTCAATTAACCCTTTGACTGTCGAAGGGCCCAATCCTGAAGTTGCTCCTGGTGTCGCAAAATATTTGAAAAAAAAAAAAATTATTTTTTCTTATGAAATGATAGAGAATCTTTTCCCGATTGTAAAGACACCAAAAAAACGAAATTTGATGGAAAACTGACGGAATTACGCTCTCGCAAAGTTAGCGACTTCGGCGATATTTAAAAATCGGCAATTTCGCCCACTTTGAGCCCTATTTTCGGCTAATTCCGTTATTCCAGTCAACCAAACTCATAACTATTTCTTCAGAACTCTATTTTTTCTATCGATTGAGCACAAGAAACTGCCCATTTACCGATTTCAACTACCCAATAACATGGTCAGAAATTTGCAATTTGGCCAATTTCACGAAAATTAAAAAATATGACAATTTCAAAATAAGGTCCAGAATGAACAATGCAGACATTCCTGGCTCTAAAATAACATTTTCTTTGTTCATCAGTTATGTCTCCAGGTCCCTGTGATATTACTCTTGCTTTTTATTTTGAAATTTTATTCAAACAAAAAATAGAAGATTTACTGTTATGCAGACTACTGCAATACTGTAATAATTGTAAAAATTACATCAACCCATTCATGACTGCGTATTAGAATGGCTAGTTGGACATTTATTGGACAATGACATCATTTGTTTACTTTTGAACATCGGCAAAAATCAAACATTTCCCCTACTTTGTGCTCCATTTCCAGGTTCTTTTTATAGTAAAATCAATCAAAATCACCTCCATTTCTATAATATAGTTTCCATTCTATCAAATGAGACCAAGAAAACGAGAATACAACCACAAATACTATACGAAAATAGACCACAAAGTCGGCATTTTAATTAAAAAAAACGGTCGGAGTTTTTTTTTTCTCATTATGCACTGCGTGCTCCAGGATTTTTTTTATGTGGTGCACACTGACCACACAGACCCATTCTCTCACATGTGGGCCTACTAGCTTTCTCCTGCCTGATTTGAAGCCGCTAGAATTTATGAGTATATATACGTCAAACACGGTACCTCGCAAACGTATATATACGGCCGCGACAGTCAAAGGGTTAAAGGCTCCCCATTTACATTTACCCCTGGCACCCCAAATTTACCTACTACTCCCTCCATAACATTTTTACCCACTTTAGCATTAAAATCCCCAACCACAAGTACTCTCACACTTGGTTCAAAACTCCCCACACATTCACTCAACATTTCCCAAAATCTCTCTCTCTCTCCTCTATACTTCTCTCTTCCCCAAGTGCATATACACTTACTATAACCCACTTTTCACATCCAACCTTCATTTTACTCCACATAATCCTTGAATTAATACATTTATAGTCCCTCTTTTCCTGCCATAGCTTATCCTTCAACATTATTGCTCCTCCTCCTTTAGCTCTATTAGAAACCCCTGACCTAATCCCATTTGTTCCTCTCCATTGAATCTCACCCATCCCCTTCAGCTTTGTTTCACTTAAAGCCAAGACATCCAGCTTCTTCTCATTCATAACATCCACAATAAGTTGATCAAAAAGGTGTATAAATATTGGATAGGATGGTGGAAATAAGTGTTCTTTGGCATTTAATGTCCTGCTGAAAATGGAACAGTATAATATTCTTGAATGGATTCAGGAAAATTTATTAGCCAGGCTTCTGGATGGGAAGTACAATATTTGTGGAAATGTTCTGCCACACAGTGGCTTTATCAGTCCAATATTAAAAAAGAAAAGTGAAGATCAGAAGGAGATCGAGGTAATCAGTTCATCAATCTTGTTAAGAACACGTGTCTAATTTATCAACTTGTCGGTTTCCTGGACCATTTATTTACAATATTTGCACATTCCATGCATCTTCACTGATCTGCGGTTTCTCTGCAACACTGGTTCCTAATTTTACAATCCTCCTCATAAAGCATGGAGTATTTTCAACACTGCAACACTAGTTCCTAATTTTACAATCCTCCTTGCAGAAAATGGTGCATTTGCAACAGGGCAACACTGATTCCTAATTTCACAATCCTTCTCACAGAACATAGTGCATTTTGCAATACTGCAACATTGGTTCCTAATTTTATAATCCTTCTCACAGAGCATTGTGCATTTACAACATATCTGCCTACTCATAAGAACATAAGAAAGGAGGAACACTGCAGGAGGTCTGTTGGCCCATACTAGGCAGGTCCTTTATAATTCATCCCACTAACAAAACATTTGCCCAACCCAATTTTCAATGCCACCCAAGAAATAAGCTCTGATGTGAAAGTCCCACTCAAATCCAACCCCTCCCACTCATGTACTTATCCAACCTAAATTTGAAACTACCCAAAGTCCCAGCCTCAATAACCCAACTATGTAGACTGTTCCACTCATCAACTACCCTATTTCCAAACAATACTTTCCTATGTCCTTTCTAAATCTAAACTTATCTAATTTAAATCCATTACTGTGGGTTCTCTCTTGGAGAGACATCCTCAAGACCTTATTAATATCCCCTTTATTAATACCTATCTTCCACTTATACACTTTGATCAGGTCTCCCCTCATTCTTCATCTAACAAGTGAATGTAACTTAAGAATCTTCAATCTTTCTTCATAAGGAAGATTTCTAATGCTATGTATTAATTTAGTCATCCTACGCTGAATGTTTTCTAACGAATTTATGTCCATTCTGTAATATGGAGACCAGAACTGAGCTGCATAATCTAGGTGAGGCCTTACTAATGATGCATAAAGCTGCAGTATGACCTCTGGACTTCTGATGCTTACACTTCTTGATATGAATCCCAGTAATCTATTTGCCTTATTACGTACGCTTAGGCATTGCTGTCTTGGTTTAAGGTTGCTGCTCACATAACCCCCAAGTCCTTTTCGCAATCTGTATGGCTAAGTTCTACATCATTTAACTTATAAGTACTAGGGTTATGGGCACTTCCAAGCTTCAGAACCTTGCATTTATCTACATTGAACTGCATCTGCCACTTTTCTGACCAAGAAGAGAGTTTGTTTAAATCCTCCTGAAGTTCCATAACATCTACGTTTGAATAAATTATCCTACCTATCTTTGTGTCATCAGCGAATTTGGTCATATCACTAGTAATTCCCTCATCAAGATCATTGATATATATTATAAACAACAACGGGCCCAAGACTGATCCCTGTGGAACGCCACTTGTTACAGATCCCCACTCGGATTTAACCCCATTTATGGACACTCTCTGCTTCCTGTCAGTGAGCCATGACTCGATCCACGAAAGCACTTTTCCCCCAATGCCATGAGCTGCCACTTTCTTTAACAGTCTATGGTGCGGAACTCCATCAAAAGCCTTACTAAAATCTAAGTAAATAATATCAAATTCTTTATTGTGGTCAACAGCCTCAAAAACTTTACTGAAGAAAGTTAATAAATTAGTTAGACAAGACCGGCCTCTTGTGAATCCATGCTGAGTATCATTAATCAAGCTATGCTTATCGAGATGGCTTCTTATAATCTCAGCTATAATTGACTCTAGTAATTTGCCTACAATTGAGGTCAGGCTTATTGGGCGGTAATTTGACGGTAACGACTTGTCCCGTTTTAAAAATAGGAATTACATTAGCCATCTTCCACATATCAGACACTACACCCGTTTGAAGAGATA
Organism: Cherax quadricarinatus; assembly: GCF_038502225.1. NCBI lineage: Eukaryota > Metazoa > Arthropoda > Malacostraca > Decapoda > Parastacidae > Cherax > Cherax quadricarinatus. The sequence goes on from NC_091387.1 coordinate 9,196,248, forward strand.
AATTAAAAATATTAGTTAATGGTTCACAGAGTTCCATTTTGCATTCCTTAAGAACCCTTGAAAAAACCTCATCAGGACCCAGCGACTTATTTTGCTTCAGTCAGTCTATCTGCTTCACAACCGTTTCACTAGTGACTGTGAAGTTACATAATTTATCTTCTTCTAGCCCACTATAAAAATTAATTACTGGAATATTGTTAGTGTCTTCCTGTGTAAAAACTGAGAGAAAATAATTATTAAAAATCGAGCACATTTCATTCTCTTTGTCAGTAAGGTGCCCATAGTTATTTTTAAGGGGGCCTATCTTATCTCTAACTTTTGTTCTATATACCTGGAAAAAACTTTTTGGGTTAGTTTTAGAATCCCTAGCAACTTAAATTTCATAGTCCCTTTTAGCTTTTCTTATCCCCTTTTTAATGTCCCTCTTAATGTCAATACGTATACTGATTCATAAGATGACCCTCATCTCTTTTGATACGCCTATAAATTCCTTTCTTATGCCCTAGTAGATATTTGAGCCTATTATATATCCATTTTGGGTCATTTCTATTTGATCTAATTTCTTTATAGGTAGTAGGTTGGTAGACAGCAACCACCCAGGGAAGTACTACCATCCTGCCAGATGACTGTGAAACAGAAACCTGTAACTGTTTTGCATGATGGTAGGATTGCTGGTTTCTTTTTCTGTCTCATAAACACGCTAGATAACAGGGATATCTTGCTACTCCTACTTACACTTTGGTCACACTTGACAGACACGCAAATGCATATATATATATACATACATCTAGGTTTTTCTATTTTTTCTAAATAGCTCTTGTTCTTCTTTATTTCTTCTATTGTCCATGGGGAAGTGGAAAAGAATCTTTCCTCCGTAAGCCATGCGTGTCGTATGAGGCGACTAAAATGCCGGGAGCAATGGGCTAGTAACCCCTTCTCCTGTAGACACTTACTAAAAAAGAGAAGAAGAAAAACTTTATAAAACTGGGTTGCTTAAATGTGCGTGGATGTAGAGCGGATGACAAGAAACAGATGATTGCTGATGTTATGAATGAAAAGAAGTTGGATGTCCTGGCCCTAAGCGAAACAAAGCTGAAGGGGGTAGGAGAGTTTCAGTGGGGGGAAATAAATGGGATTAAATCTGGAGTATCTGAGAGAGTTAGAGCAAAGGAAGGGGTAGCAGTAATGTTAAATGATCAGTTATGGAAGGAGAAAAGAGAATATGAATGTGTAAATTCAAGAAGTATGTGGATTAAAGTAAAGGTTGGATGCGAGAAGTGGGTCATAATAAGCGTGTATGCACCTGGAGAAGAGAGGAATGCAGAGGAGAGAGAGAGATTTTGGGAGATGTTAAGTGAATGTATAGGAGCCTTTGAACCAAGTGAGAGAGTAATTGTGGTAGGGGACCTGAATGCTAAAGTAGGAGAAACTTTTAGAGAGGGTGTGGTAGGTAAGTTTGGGGTGCCAGGTGTAAATGATAATGGGAGCCCTTTGATTGAACTTTGTATAGAAAGGGGTTTAGTTATAGGTAATACATATTTTAAGAAAAAGAGGATAAATAAGTATACAAGATATGATGTAGGGCGAAATGACAGTAGTTTGTTGGATTATGTATTGGTAGATAAAAGACTGTTGAGTAGACTTCAGGATGTACATGTTTATAGAGGGGCCACAGATATATCAGATTACTTTCTAGTTGTAGCTACACTGAGAGTAAAAGGTAGATGGGATACAAGGAGAATAGAAGCATCAGGGAAGAGAGAGGTGAAGGTTTATAAACTAAAAGAGGAGGCAGTTAGGGTAAGATATAAACAGCTATTGGAGGATAGATGGGCTAATGAGAGCATAGGCAATGGGGTCGAAGAGGTATGGGGTAGGTTTAAAAATGTAGTGTTAGAGTGTTCAGCAGAAGTTTGTGGTTACAGGAAAGTGGGTGCGGGAGGGAAGAGGAGCGATTGGTGGAATGATGATGTAAAGAGAGTAGTAAGGGAGAAAAAGTTAGCATATGAGAAGTTTTTACAAAGTAGAAGTGATGCAAGGAGGGAAGAGTATATGGAGAAAAAGAGAGAGGTTAAGAGAGTGGTGAAGCAATGTAAAAAGAGAGCAAATGAGAGAGTAGGTGAAATGTTATCAACAAATTTTGTTGAAAATAAGAAAAAGTTTTGGAGTGAGATTAACAAGTTAAGAAAGCCTAGAGAACAAATGGATTTGTCAGTTAAAAATAGGAGAGGAGAGTTATTAAATGGAGAGTTAGAGGTATTGGGAAGATGGAGGGAATATTTTGAGGAATTGTTAAATGTTGATGAAGATAGGGAAGCTGTGATTTCGTGTATAGGGCAAGGAGGAATAACATCTTGTAGGAGTGAGGAAGAGCCAGTTGTGAGTGTGGGGGAAGTTCGTGAGGCAGTAGGTAAAATAAAAGGGGGTAAGGCAGCCGGGATTGATGGGATAAAGATAGAAATGTTAAAAGCAGGTGGGGATATAGTTTTGGAGTGGTTGGTGCAATTATTTAATAAATGTATGGAAGAGGGTAAGGTACCTAGCGATTGGCAGAGAGCATGCATAGTTCCTTTGTATAAAGGCAAAGGGGATAAAAGAGAGTGCAAAAATTATAGGGGGATAAGTCTGCTGAGTATACCTGGTAAAGTGTATGGTAGAGTTATTATTGAAAGAATTAAGAGTAAGACGGAGAATAGGATAGCAGATGAACAAGGAGGCTTTAGGAAAGGTAGGGGGTGTGTGGACCAGGTGTTTACAGTGAAACATATAAGTGAACAGTATTTAGATAAGGCTAAAGAGGTCTTTGTGGCATTTATGGATTTGGAAAAGGCATATGACAGGGTGGATAGGGGGGCAATGTGGCAGATGTTGCAAGTGTATGGTGTAGGAGGTAGGTTACTGAAAGCAGTGAAGAGTTTTTACGAGGATAGTGAGGCTCAAGTTAGAGTATGTAGGAAAGAGGGAAATTATTTCCCAATAAAAGTAGGCCTTAGACAAGGATGTGTGATGTCACCGTGGTTGTTTAATATATTTATAGATGGGTTTGTAAGAGAAGTAAATGCGAGGGTCTTGACAAGAGGCGTGGAGTTAAAAAATAAAGAATCACACACAAAGTGGGAGTTGTCACAGCTGCTCTTTGCTGATGACACTGTGCTCTTGGGAGATTCTGAAGAGAAGTTGCAGAGATTGGTGGATGAATTTGGTAGGGTGTGCAAAAGAAGAAAATTAAAGGTGAATACAGGAAAGAGTAAGGTTATGAGGATAACAAAAAGATTAGGTGATGAAAGATTGAATATCAGATTGGAGGGAGAGAGTATGGAGGAGGTGAATGTATTCAGATATTTGGGAGTGGACGTGTCAGCGGATGGGTCTATGAAAGATGAGGTGAATCATAGAATTGATGAGGGAAAAAGAGTGAGTCGTGCACTTAGGAGTCTGTGGAGACAAAGAACTTTGTCCTTGGAGGCAAAGAGGGGAATGTATGAGAGTATAGTTTTACCAACGCTCTTATATGGGTGTGAAGCATGGGTGATGAATGTTGCAGCGAGGAGAAGGCTGGAGGCAGTGGAGATGTAATGTCTGAGGGCAATGTGTGGTGTGAATATAATGCAGAGAATTCGTAGTTTGGAAGTTAGGAGGAGGTGCGGGATTACCAAAACTGTTGTCCAGAGGGCTGAGGAAGGGTTGCTGAGGTGGTTCGGACATGTAGAGAGAATGGAGCGAAACAGAATGACTTCAAGAGTGTATCAGTCTGTAGTGGAAGGAAGGCGGGGTAGGGGTCGGCCTAGGAAAGGTTGGAGAGAGGGGGTAAAGGAGGTTTTGTGTGCGAGGGGCTTGGACTTCCAGCAGGTATGCATGAGCGTGTTTGATAGGAGTGAATGGAGACAAATTGTTTTTAATACTTGACGTGCTGTTGGAGTGTGAGCAAAGTAACATTTATGAAGGGGTTCAGGGAAACCGGCAGGCCGGACTTGAGTCCTGGAGATGGGAAGTACAGTGCCTGCACTCTGAAGGAGGGGTGTTAATGTTGCAGTTTAAAAACTGTAGTGTAAAGCACCCTTCTGGCAAGACAGTGATGGAGTGAATGATGGTGAAAGTTTTTCTTTTTCGGGCCACCCTGCCTTGGTGGGAGTCGGCAGGTGTGATAATAATAAAAAAATTCTTTATATGGGATAAACGTCCTTTGAGCAGCATGTATAGTGTTCAGAAAACTGTCATATTGATAGCTCACTTCGTTACCCCAGTCAACAGATGATAAGTGTTCTCTAAGCCCATCGTAATCTGCTAAGCGAAAATCTGGGACTGTTACTGAGTTATCGTTATCGTACTTCCATTCAATGCTAAATGTAATTGATTTGTGGTAGCTAGCACCCAGTTCCTCTGAAATTTCTAAATTATTAACAAGGGATTCATTGTTTGCCATAACTAAGTCAAGCAGGTTATTTCCCCTTGTAGGTTCTGTCACAAACTGCTTCAAAAAACAATCCTGAACAACTTCTAAGAAGTTGTATGATTCTAAATTCCCAGTCAAGAAATTCCAATCAATATGACTAAAGTTAAAGTCTCCTAGAATTACTACATTATCGTGCCTTGTGGCCTTAACAATTTCCTCCCATAGTAGTCTCCCTTGGTCCCTATCTAAGTTTGGGGGACGGTATATCACTCCTAAAATCAGTTTTTCATGCCCCTCTGAAAATTCTATCCAAACAGACTCTGTATGTGTTACTTCAGACTTAATACCCGTTTTTATGCAACAGTTCAAGCGATCTCGGACATACAATGCCACCCCACCCCCCTTCCCGATACTTCTATCTACTTGGAACAATTTAAAACCCTGAATATGACATTCCGCAGGCATGTCCCGACTTTTTGAATTAAACCACGTCTCAGTTAAGGCAAATACATCAATGTTACCTGCACTAGCAACTAATCTCAACTCGTCCATCTTATTCCTAGCACTACGGCAATTAGCATAATAAACATTGAAAGACTCTCCTTTCTCTTTACCCTTCCTGCTCATTTCTCTTTTTCTACTAAACCTATTACTGTCCTTATCACCCAAAGTCCCTGGCTTTTCAATATCTACCTCGTTCTGCTTATTACTAGTTCCCCTAGAACTCGTAATATTACTACACTGGGACTTCACTGTTTTCCTGCCAAAACCCATACCACTAACTATTCCTAGTTTAAAGTCCTAACTGCTCCCTCCACTGCAGTTGCCAGTGCTACCACCCCAGACCTAGATAAGTGAACCCCATCCCTGGCATACATGTCATTTCTGCCATAGAAGAGGTCCCAGTTGTCAATGAATGTTACCGCATTTTCCTTACAGTATTTGTCCAGCCAGCAATTGACACCAATTGCCCTAGACAACCATTCATTTCCAACTCCTCTCCTTGGCAAAATACCACATATGACAGGGTTCCCACCCTTACTCCTAATTATTTCTATTGCTGACCTATACCTGCTAATCAGGTCTTCACTCCTACGTCTGCCAACATCGTTGCCTCCAGCACTGAGACAGATAATAGGATTGCTCCCATTACCTCTCATGATGTCATCCAGACGGCTAACAATATCCTCCATCCCAGCCCCAGGAAAGCAAACTCTCTGTCTCCTACTCCTGTCCTTCAAGCAGAATGCCCTATCCATATACCTAACTTGGCTATCCCCAACAACAACAATATTCTTACCTTCCTTAATGTCGCTCGTCGTGATGTTCCCAGTAGTCGACTCACATTCGTCGGGTAGCACTGAGAATGTATTAGATGTTTCCACAACAGTTTCCACGGCAGTCTCTTTCTTCTTCATCGTTTCTATCTTTCCATTCGTCTTCTTGATCGTCAACTTCGTTCCCTGCTGTCTAGCCACTGACCAGTTTCCCTTCTTGACCTGAGGACTCAAAACAGGAGGACTACTACGAATCTTCTTGTTTTCCTCGGTCAGTTGCCGAATCTCCAACTTCGCTATCCTCAATTCTTCCTTAAGCTGTTGGTAAAGTTGCTCGATGGAGGGCATCCTGCTTCAATTCGTAGAGAGCGCGCAAACAGGTCTTCACAGAGCTAAGTACACGTCAACACTGCGCAAGAGCCAACTCAATCAGGAGCTACTGCGCAGCATGTCCGCACGGCCCAATAGCGATGCGAACACTTACAAAGGCAAGAAATTCCTATGAGGAAGGGGAGTACATCAGCTTGGTGCTGACTTAGGTTTCCACATCTTGACCCTCCAAACTCTGCCATTATGGGTATCAGTTCATCTCCCTGGCTGTGCTTGGTTACTCCACTCAGCTGACCTTCTGGGTCATGTGCTTGTTTATCTTGCTTCTTTTTATGGGTCATCATGTCAGTTCTTTGAGTACAATATATATCACAATGTTATATCTACCCCCAGGTCAGTCCCCCTTTCTAGAACTGGTAATCGCTTTAGTCTCAGTTAACCCCTTAACTGTCCAAACATAGATCTACATTCTCTCACCCAGTGCTCCGAATATTTTGAAGTTTTTTTTTTTTTTAAATGAAGATGACTTTTTTTACATGGAGAAATGTAAAAAAAAAAAATTTAGAGTCAGTACTTACGGAGATATAAGGCTGCAAAATCGACGCTTGTCGCTCACCTGACAGCAACATGAAGCGCTACTGCTTGCAGAAGTGTTGCCAATATACCTTTTTTTCTCATTTTTTAATTTATATAATTTTTATGTTCTGATAATTACAATTTGCAGCAGTTCTTATGATTTCATAGCTAATCTTTTTTCTGACAAATACATTAGGTACTGGAATAGTGCTCAAATAGTCACAAACACAGTGAGAGGTGAACATTTTCACCTACTTTAGTCACATACTATTGTCTAGAAATACATACATAGTATTTATAGGACCCAGCAACGTTTTGGACACGCGGGAGTAAGACGAGTGTCACTCCAATGTCAGCAGTAGAGTGACTATTTGTTTTCACTGTTACATGTAAACATGTCTGTATGTCTGTATTTGTCATTGTCTGTGTCTGTCTTATTTTCCTGTGTCTGTCTGTCTAGCTCTGTTTCCTCTTATCTGTCTTCCTGTCTGCTTTTCTCTCTGTCTCAGAGAGCGACTCAAAAACCAACAGGTATTACACAACTATGCAGAGCCGTCATGTATAATTCCTGAACAAGTGAAAGTGTGTATTACTTGCAAGTCATGCTTATTAAGCCTTAGATCTACAAGCACAGTATAACACTTTGTCTGGATTTTTTGGGTTATCCTAGGTAATTTACACTATGAATAATAACTGTATTCATGTGTACCTGTGAGATGGAGAGATAGAGAGCTAGCCAGCCAGCCTCATCCAGCCAGCCAGGTTCAGCCAGGCAGCTTCAGCCAGCCAGCTTCAGCCAGCCAGCTTCAGCCAGCCAGCTTCAGCCAGCCAGCTTCAGCCAGCCAGCCAGCTTCAGCCAGCCAGCCAGCTTCAGCCAGCCAGCCAGCTTCAGCCAGCCAGCCTCAGCCAGCCAGCCTCAGCCAAGTATATATTTTTAGCAGCTCATTGTTTACAGTGTCTCTAGGAATAGCTGGGTTTGAGTGGGAGCAGACACAAGTAGGGTTGTCTGCAAACAGAACTGGTTTAAGGAGTTGAGATGCATAGGGGAGATCATTGATGTAGATGAATAAGAGGAGTGGGCCTAGGACACTACCCTGGGGCACTCAACAGCTACGAACTGGATAGTAGAGATGACGCCATTTGTGTATACATACTGGTGTCTATCATTACGATAAGATTTTAGGTAATCAAGATAGACAGTTAGATAAGATTTTAGGTAACTGAGATAGAGATAGACAATCATGCTTTAACACCACTTGCTATAGTGATGAATATGGAGAATACATTTTTGCAAATTTTACCACAAAAAAACTTAAAACTCCTATGACAATCGGTACCATTTACCGAATGCCTCATACAAACATCCCAAAATTTTAGCGATAAATTAAAGACGCTAATCAAAAACAACCAAATGAACAAACATCACTTTCTCTTGGTCAGAGATTTTAACATTAACCTTGGAATCTCCAAAAACCACAGTGTCATCAGCAAAGAGCAACTGTGACAACTCCCACTTTGTGTTAGATTCTTTATCTTTTAACCCTACACCTCTTGCCAACACCCGAGCAACCCTTCTCTTACTATTCCATCTATAAATATACTGAACAACCATGGTGACATCACACATCCCTGTCTAAGGACTACTTTTACTGGGAAATAATCCCCCTCTTGCCTACATACTCTAACCTGAGCCTCACTATCCTTGTAAAAACTTTTCGCTGCCTTCAATAACCTACCTCCTATTCCATACATTTGCAACATCTGCCACACTGGCCACCTATCCACCCTATCATGTGCCTTTTCCAAATCCATAAATGCCACAAAAACCTCTTTACTCTTATCCAAAGACCGTTCACCTATGTGTTTCACTTGGTCTACACACCCCCTATCTTTCCTAAAGCCTCCCTGTTCATCTGCTATCCTGCTCTCTGTCTTACTCATAATTCTATCAATAATAACTCTACCATACACTTTACCAGGTCAACTCAACAGATTTATTCCCCTATAATTTTTACTCTCTCTTTTGTCCCCTTTGCCTTTATACAAAGGAACTATGCATGCTCTCTGCCAGTCCCTAGGTACCTTACCCTCTTCCATACATTTATTAAATAAAAATTCTAACCACTACAAAACTATATCTCCTCCTGCTTTTAACATTTCTATCTTCATCCCATCAATCCCAGCTGCCTTACCCCTTTTCATTTTACCTACTGCCTCACGAACTTCCCCCACACTCACAACTGGCTCTTCCTCACTCCTACAAGATGTTAGTCCTCCTTGCCCTATACACGAAATCACAGCTTCCCTATCTTCATCAATATTTAACAATTCCTCAAAATATTCCCTCCATCTTCCCAATACTTCTAAGTTTCCATTCAATAACTCTCCTCTCCTATTTTTAACTAACAAATCCATTCTTTCCCTAGGCTTTCTCAACTTATTAATCTCCAAAACTTTTTCTTTGGGAATAAAAAATCAAAATGGAATTCATCTGTAAAGCCTGGAAACATAACTAATGAACAGAGGAAATGTTATTTAAGTGCCAGGAATGCTGCATTGTTTATTCTGGACACTATTTTAAAACTGGAATATTTTGAACTTTGTGTGAAATTGTCCAAATTACCAATTTCTGATCACTTTATTGGGTAGTTGAAATAGTTAATTGGGCAGTTTCTTGTAATCGATAAAATAGAAGTAACACTAGTGAAATAGCAACGAATCTGGTTGACTGGAATAATGTAATTGGCCTAAAATAGGAGTCAAAGTGGGGAAAATTGAGGATGCATAAATATCACCGACGCAGTAAAATTCGGGATAGTGTAATTCCATCAATTTTCCATCAAATTTCATACCTTCTGTTTTATTATCTTCAGAAAAATATTCTCTACCATATCATGAGAAAAAATTATTTTTTTTTTTTTAAATTCTTGGACCTTGTGGACAAGGCGTAGAACTATGGCCTGGACCCTCAAAGGGTTAACCAGTGGATTTTACCCATAATTTTAGAAAAGCCTGGATTTGGCAGTGCATTATATGGAGGGTTTACTGTATGTCTACACTACATCTCAACTGGTGTATTTTCTTTTCAAGTTGACTAATTAATTTTATTTTATATTAGCTTTGCTTAGTTCATTCATTTTATTATTTTTTTTTCATGTTGGGATTATTAAAATCTTACCTGAATTTGACCTTTTACTCTTTTTTTTCACTTTTCATTTATTAGTAACCAGTCTGTTTTTTTCCACAACTTGTTATTTATATATCATTTAACTCCTCGAGGGTCAGTGCCGTAGTTCTACGGTTTTGAACTCTGGGTTGATGCCGTAGAACTATGCCATGAGCTCAGCTAACTCAGATAAGCTGTGAACAGTAAATTTTGAACTAGGATATGAAAGAATGAGTCTGAGTGGTGAGAGTGCACCACATAAAAAAAAGTCCTGCCCCATGCAATGTGTGATGGGAAGAAAAAGTTACAAGGATTTTGGTTTAACCCTTAAACTGTCCAAACATAGATCTACGTTTTTACGCGTAGCGCTCCGACCTTTATTTTCCCCATAAGAAAGAATGTAAAAAAATGTAGATCTATATTTGGATAGTTTAAGCAAATTTGCAATGAATTTTCAGATGGTTTTCATGGTTTTTATTCTCAATTTCTTGGTATCATTTGATAGAATGCAAAATATATTACTGAAATAGAGAAAATTTTGATTGGTTCCAAGATTGGAAGTAGCTTGAAATTGAGCTCAAATTAGCAGAAATATTAAATTTTTGCTGATATTCCAGAGTAAACAAATCACATCACTTGTCCAATACATGTCCAATTAGTCAGTCTAATATGTATTCACAAATGTGCTGATACTATTTATGCAATGATTATAATAATGCATAACAGTAAATCTTCTAGTTGTTTGTGTGACTAAAAAATCTTTTTGTAAATAAGAATTCAAACTGGAAAAAAGGGTAATGTAAGAGGTCTGGGAACAAAACTAATGAACAGTGTCAGAAATGCTTGCGTTGTTTATTCTGAGCCTTATTTTGAAATTGGCATATTCTGAAATTTGTGTGAAACTGGTCAAATTACCAATTTCTGATCACTTTATTAGCTAGCTGAAATACTTGACTGGGCAGTTTCTCGTGCTCAGTCGATAAAATGGAAGTAATACTAGCGAAATAGCTAAGAATCTGGTCTACTGGAACAATGTATTGGCCTAAAACAGGACTCAAAGTGGGCAAAATCGCCGATGCGTAAATATTACTAATAGATGCAAAATTTGTGATACTGTAATTTCGTCAATTTTCTATCAAATTTCATACTTTTTGTTTTATTACCTTCAGAAAAATATTCTCTACCATTTCCTAGGAAAAAATAATTTTTTATTTTAAATTCCTGGACCCTCTGAACACTTTTCAGATTGGGAATCTGGACCCTCAAGGGGTTAATGTCCTTATATACAAGCAATTAATTAGTTATTGCCATTGTAGTCTAAAGTTAGGCTTAAGTCTGACTGAAATGTTTTGCATAACTATTGGCTTTCTGCATGTACAGTACTACTAAATGTCATGCATCTCTGCACAAACATTGTATCATATGCATATCATCATCATTAATATTCTTATTATTATTATTCTCCAAGGAGAAGCGGAATGGAATTCTTCCTCTAAGTCACATGTGTTATAAAAGGCGACTAAAATGCCGGGAGCAAGGTGCTAGTAACCCCTTCTCCTGTATACATTACTAAATTTACAGAGAAAAACTTTCATTTTTCTTTTTAGGTCACCCTGCCTTGTTGGGATATGGCCAGTTTATTGAAAAAAAATTTATCATCCACAGGGAAAATCACTAGCGTTTTCACCTCTTTTATATAATTTAACTTTTTTTGTGAATGTGAATGAAAACTGCATCCAAAAATGAATATCAATAAGTGGACTAAAAGGAACATGCTTTTTTAATTTTGGATGCACTTTTTCTAACTGCATTTGAAAAAAAAAAAAAAAAAAAAAAAAAAACTATGTACATACCATACTTTGTTCAACATTCAAGTAAACCGACCCCTCTCTCAAACCACAACCACAGAACAGGTCGTCTCTTGTGCTGCATGACGTTCTTCGAATGCCTAGGAAGTGATTAACATGCATTCTTCTGGGCTTCACAGAAGAAACCCTGAAGAATTGTGTTGGAGAGGTCTGAGCAAACCTCAGACTTCTCCAACACAATTGTTCTCAAAGATTTGTTAAGTTATACCATGAACTAAGGAAAGATCCCAGACTTCACTTTACAAAAACAGACAAAGCAAATCTGATAGTAATTATGGACAAGGTAGATTATAGGGTAAAATAAACATGATATAAGGAGACAGGGAAACTTGCATGCCTTTCTTAACCCTTTCAGGGTCGAGAGGCCCTCTCCAAAACTTGTTCTCAGGGTCGAAAATTTTTTGGAAAAAAAAATTTCTTATGAAAAGATAGACAATCTTTTCCCGATCATAATGACACCAAAAGTATGAAATTTGATGGAAAACTTATGGAATTATGCTCTCGCGAAGTTCGCGTCTTAACGATGTTTTGCATCGCAATTTCGCCCACTTTGAGCCCTATTTTCAGCCAATTCTGGTGTACTAGTTTACCTGGAGAGAGTTCCGGGGGTCAACGCCCCCGCGACCCGGTCTGTGACCAGGCCTCCTGGTGGATCAGAGCCTGATCAACCAGGCTGTTACTGTTGGCTGCACGCAAACCAACGTACGAGCCACAGCCCGGCTGGTCAGGTATCGACTTTAGGTGCTTGTCCAGTGCCAGCTTGAAGACTGCCAGGGGTCTGTTGGTAATCCCCCTTATGTATGCTGGGAGGCAGTTGAATGGTCTCGGGCCCCTGACACTTATTGTATCGTCTCTTAACATGCTAGTGAAACCCCTGCTTTTCATTGGGGGATGTTGCATCGCCTGCCAAGTCTTTTGCTTTCGTAGTGAGTGATTTTCGTGTGCAAGTTCGGTACTAGTCCCTCTAGGATTTTCCAGGTGTATATAATCATGTATCTCTCCCGCCTGCATTCCAGGGAATACAGGTTCAGGAACCTCAAGCGCTCCCAGTAATTGAGGTGTTTTATCTCCATTATGCGCGCCGTGAAGGTTCTCTCTACATTTTCTAGGACAGCAATTTCACCTGCCTTGAAAGGTGCTGTTAGTGTGCAGCAATATTCCAGCCTAGATAGAACAAGTGACCTGAAGAGTGTCATCATGGGCTTGGTATCCCTAGTTTTGAAGGTTCTCATTATCCACCCTGTCATTTTTCTAGCAGATGCGATTGATACAATGTTATGGTCCTTGAAGGTGAGATCCTCCGACATGATCACTCCCAGGTCTTTGACGTTGGTGTTTCGCTCTATTTTGTGGCCAGAATTTGTTTTGTACTCTGATGAAGATTTAATTTCCTCGTGTTTACCATATCTGAGTAATTGAAATTTCTCATCGTTGAACTTCATATTGTTTTCTGCAGCCCACTGAAAGATTTGGTTGATGTCCGCCTGGAGCCTTGTAGTGTATGCAATGGAAGACACTGTCATGCAGATTCGGGTATCATCTGCAAAGGAAGACACGGTGCTGTGGCTGACATCCTTGTCTATGTCGGATATGAGGATGAGGAACAAGATGGGAGCGAGTACTGTGCCTTGTGGAACAGAGCTTTTCACCGTAGCTGCCTCGGACTTTACTCTGTTGACTACTACTACTCTGTGTTCTGTTAGTGAGGAAATTATAGATCCATCGACCGACTTTTCCTGTTATTCCTTTAGTACGCATTTTGTGCGCTATTACGCCATGGTCACACTTGTCGAAGGTTTTTGCTTTGTCTGTATATATTACATCTGCATTCTTTTTGTCTTCTAGCGCATCTAGGACCTTGTCGTAGTGATCCAATAGTTGAGACAGACAGGAGCGACCTGTTCTAAACCCATGTTGCCCTGGGTTGTGTAACTGATGGGTTTCTAGATGGGTGGTGATTTTGCTTCTTAGGACCCTTTCAAAGATTTTTATGATATGGGATGTTCGTGCTATCAGTCTGTAGTTCTTTGCTGCTGCTTTACTGCCCCCTTTGTGGAGTGGGGCTATGTCTGTTGTTTTTAGTAACTGTGGGACGACCTCCGTGTCCATGCTCCCTCTCCACAGGATGGTAAAGGCTCATGCTAGGGGCTTCTTGCAGTTCTTGACGAACATGGAGTTCCATGAGTCTGGCCCTGGGGCAGAGTGCATGGGCATGTCATTTATCGCCTGTTCGAAGTCATTTGGCGTCAGGATAACATCAGATAGGCTTGTGTTAACCAAATTCTGTGGCTCTCTCATAAAAAATTCATTTTGATCTTCGACTCTCAGTCTGGTTAGCGGCTTGCTAAAAACTGAGTCATATTGGGACTTGAGTAGCTCACTCATTTCCTTGCTGTCATCTATGTAGGACCCATCTTGTTTAAGTAGGGGCCCAATACTGGACGTTGTTCTCGACTTTGATTTGGCATAGGAGAAGAAATACTTTGGGTTTCTTTCGATTTCATTTATGGCTTTTAGTTCTTCCCGCGATTCCTGACTCCTATAAGATTCCTTTAGCTTAAGTTCGATGTTTGCTATTTCTCTGACCAGTGTCTCCCTACGCATTTCAGATATATTGACCTCTTTTAGCCGCTCTGTTATTCTTTTCCGTCGCCTGTAAAGGGAGCGCCTGTCTCTTTCTATTTTACATCTACTCCTCCTTTTTCTTAGAGGAATAAGCCTTGTGCATACATCGAGTGCTGCCGAGTTAATCTGTTCTAGGCATAAGCTGGGGTCTGTGTTGCTTAGTATATCTTCCCAGCTTATATCGGTTAGGACTTGGTTTACTTGGCCCCACTTTATGTTTTTGTTATTGAAGTTGAATTTGGTGAATGCTCCCTCGTGACTAATCTCATTATGTCGGTCTGGGGCTCCGCGCATACATGTCTGAACCTCGATTATGTTGATATCTGAGTATATTGTTTTTGATATGGTGGCATTTCGTATCAGATCATCATTGTTAGTGAAGATGAGGTCTAGTGTATTCTCCAGTCTAGTAGGCTCTATTATTTGCTGGTTTAAATTGAATTTTGTGCAGAGATTTAAAAGCTCGTGTGTGTGTGAGTTCTCATCAGAGCTGCCTCCTGGTGTTATTACTGCAACAACATTATTTGCTATATTCCTCCATTTTAGGTGCCTTAAGTTGAAATTCCCCAGGAGCAAGATGTTGGGGGCAGGAGCTGGCAGATTTTCCAGACAGTGATCAATTTTTAACAGCTGTTCCTGGAATTGCTGGGATGTTGCATCCGGAGGCTTTTAGACTACCACAATGACTAGGTTTTGGTTCTCGATTTTTACTGCTAAAACATCCACTACATCATTTGAGGCATTAAGCAGTTCTGTGCAAACAAGTGACACTGCGATGTACAGGCCAACCCCCCCCCCCCATCCCTTTTGCCTGTTCACTCTGTCGCATCTGTATAGGTTGTAACCTGGGATCCATATTTCGTTGTCCAAGTGATCCTTTATGTGGGTCTCAGTGAAAGCCGCGAACATTGCATTTGCCTCTGCAAGCAGTCCACGGATGAAAGGTATTTTGTTGTTTGTTGCTGGCTTTAGACCCTGTATATTTGCAAAGAAGAATGTCATCGGACTGGTGGTATTGTTGGTACTGGGGGGATTTTTTTCCGGCATTAGTATCTGTATCTGTTGGTTTGGAGTGGAGGCCATCGACTGCGGTTCCACTCCAGGAATGACTGGATTTGGTGTACGATTTCTGCCATTTCCTGCCAGTTTTTTTTCCTTCCTGGCACTAAAAAACCTCTCCCTCTTGAGTGGCTGTGGCTACCCAGGTTTTCCCATGGCCTGGATGTTTTGTATCTTTTTGTCCCCTTTAGATGGTGTGCCTGGCAATTTAAGTTATAGCACAGTCTTTCCTGTACTGAAGAGGTACACATTTCAGGGTGAAAAAGCTTACAGGAAGGGAGTTTGCATTTTCCTGTTGTCATATGGGCACGGCATTTTCTAGGGTGGTCATAGTTGCACGTCCCATCTGTTTTTCCAGATTTCCCATGCCTGCAGATACCAAGTGCATAGTATGTGCACAGGCTTGGTTTCCGTTTGCCTTGGGTTTCTGTGACTGTATTCCCTGTTGGTGCATGTTTACCTGTCTTATTCCTATCTTCACTAGCACCAACAATGGAGCTCTCACCAGTTGTTTTTGGTAATATATCCTCACTATTGCTAGTGGAGTCCTCTTGTTTGCTATTTCCTGTGGTATTACTAGTTTGCAATATTGGTTTTATCTTATCTTTGACTACACTTGTTTCCCCACTACAGCTCCTGTCTCCCATGGGGTCATTTATATGCATTCCCTCCTGCGTATATTTCCCGACTACCTGGACAAAATCTCCAGCTTCACCATTACTGTCTCCCAGGACAGCACCTCCAGCTTCACCATTACTGTCTCCCAGGACAGCACTATCAGCCCCACATTTACTGACTACCAGGACATCACCTCCAGCCTTACAGTTTCTGACTACATGGCCAGCATCAAGGGCAGTACCATCCAGCCCAGACTTTTTATGTTCCCATCTGTTGTAGAAAGCTTCCAGGTTGTCTACAAAAGCAGCTTTGATGTTATCCTCTTTTAATAACAATGTGATTTTATTCCACAGATTTATCTCATTTGGGCATACCCAAAAACACTTCCCTGATTTTATACTGCTTGTAGCTAGTTCTTGGATATCTGCACAAGGGGCGTGACACCAATTTCCACAAAAATGACAATTTATCCATGTGGAAGCCCGTTTGTTTGTTTGACTGCAGACTACACAGAGCTTCGTAATGATTTGAATGGTTGATTTACTGTAATTCTACTAGCAACCTCTTGAATACTCTATTAATAACCTCCTAAAGTGAAGCTCTAGCTATTTGTAATTCTATTTCTAACTGTACTTGTATATTAGGACAGCTTACCGGTGTACGTTCCTGATTTTATATTTATTGTTTGTGTTTGATAAGTGCACCTACAACTCCATCCGTTTACAGACTGCTTTACTGTCCAACGAATCCGTTTGAAACCGGTCAAGGGTTCGGACCAGTCGAGGGTTCGACCAGTCAAGGGTTCGGAACCAGTCTGATCTGATCAGTGGGTCACTTATTTAGAACATACTGGTCGGTGATTTGGGCTAACACATGAAGGATCTACTGAAAATTATCTACCTGAGTAATATGTGATTTGATTGATACAAAAGTATAACTTGCGTGTTGAAGACCCGGTGATTGCTGGCAGCTCCTACAGTGACGAACGGTCGAGCCTCAACCCTTGTTTATCAGTCACTGTATCTAGCTTTTCTAGGTTTTTTCCGTCTCCACCACAACAAATGCTATATTATCACTATAGTTGACTGGTGGAAATTTTTTGGAGGAAAGACGCTTTTTCTGTAGTAATATTTGCTTCTCGTTGTGTATATTGCGACCGCTGGTAACTACAGGTTATATGAAATTCACAGTAGACGTCTGGTATTTTAAGAAGAGAGAAACTAATGAAAGTCACTCCGCTCCACTAAGTACCATTATATTACTGGTTAGTTGCTACTACAACACTGTATTCTGCTATTCACTGATATCACTAGATTATATGCGAGGTACACTAGCAGGCCAGGAAGATTATTAAAACAGCTGACCTGTGTGGCAAGTTTCTGGCGACTTCTGGCACCTGCCTCTATAAGCTTATCACTTCATTTACAAATTCACCTGTTTTCAAAAGACACTTTAGCATTTATTTTCTATATACTAGGGAGCCACTGTAGTATACACTATACACTGCGTATACACAATGTTATCAGGGAGACTTTCTTTCCTCTGACAAAGAAAAATTCTATTACAGCTGTGTCAGGGTGATTTTCATCTATAAAGGTTTGCAGTTCAAACCACTCTGCACACATTTCCTTAATCTTTGAAGTAGGCACAATGGATTCCACAACTGGCATAGGCTTCTCAGGGTTAGCCCCAAACCCTTCAAAATCTTTCTTAATTTCCATACTAATTCTCACCCTTTTTACCACAGGGTTGGCACTAGAAGCTTTCTTGGGGCCCATGGTCACTTATTTTCCAGAAACACCACCGAAAACACTGTAATAATACGAAATATTCCGAGTGTATGCTTGGATGTTACCGCGGAGGCTGGCTGGTAAACAATGGGACGGCCGGCACATGTGAGGGCACATTGGACGCGTCTCGGACGAAAATCGGTATGCGGGTTTTTAATCGGTATGCGGGGCAAAAATTTTGCGATAAAAGTAATCGTTATGCGGAAAAATCGCTATGCGATGCCATCGTTATGCGGGGGTCCACTGTATTATTATTTTGCACACGGCACACTAGGCCTATGATTCCCCTCTGGCAGTAAACTCTCCTAGGTAGTGCACACTAATTCTCCTTTTTTGACTCAGTATATAATGTTTTCTGCCCAAAATTGGTTCCAAGTGCTAGAGGGACAGTATAGGATTGATGGCGCAAATTAAAGTTCTAGCACGTAAGAGCGACCGTGAAAACACGAGAATACACGGAGCACAACGAGGCACGCTGACACCTGACCTAACTATTTCAGTAGAACTACAATTTTTCTAGCAAATGAGTACAAGAAACCACCCATTTACTGTTTTCAATTATCCAATAAAGCTGTCAGAAATTAGTAATTTTGCCAATTTCTCACAAATTTCAAAAGATGCCAATTTCCAAATAGGGTCCAGAATAGACAAGACAGACATTCCTGGCACTAAAATAACATTTCCTCTGTTCATTAGTCATGCCCCCAGGCCCCTCTTACATTTCTTTTGCTTTCCACTTTGAATTTTTATTTTCACAAAAAATAGAAGATTTACTGCTATGCAGACTACTGCATTAGTGTAGAAATGGTATAAATAATATCAGCGCACTTGCGAAAGAATATTAGACTCACCAGTTGATGTGTATTGGAAGTGTGGCATGATTTGTTCACTTTTGAACTTTGGCAAAAATCAAACATTTCTGCTACTTTGAGCTCAATTTCAAGGTAATTTTCTTTGTGAAACCAATCAAAATCATCTCAATTTCTGTAATATATCATCCATTCTATAAAATGAGACCAAGAAAACTAGAATACAATCATAAATACCATACAAAAATACAGTGTAAAGTCGCTGTTTTAAACCAAAAACACGGTCAGTTTTTTTTTTTCTCATTACGCACTGTGTGCTGCAGGATTTTTTTTATACTGTGCACACTGACCACACAGACCCATTCTTTCATATGTAAGCATACCAGCTTTCTCTCACTAAATTTGAAGGAGCTAGAATTTAGGCGTACTAGTACGTCAATAACCCTGGTGCGTAAGCCGTACTAGTACGCTGGAAACCTTGAAAGAGTTAAAGGCATGTAGGTAACTCCTGATGTTCAATCATTCTTCTCTGTATTGGACTGAGGAAGGCACTGCTTGTTAAAACATTTCCACAAGAGAGATACCCAAGTATTACTGAATTTAAAAAGAAAAACTTTCTTTTTTCTTTTAGGTCACCCTGCCTTGGTGGGATGCAGCTGGTGCATTAAAAAAAAAGTGTTGTACAAGTGTCTAATTAATCTCATCGCTATAAAAATATATTTTTGGGGGGACAAAATACAAATACCATTCCTATTGCTACATATTACTGATGGTAAATAACACTGAAAATTTGATGAACAATACTTGGGAACCTTTACTGCCAATGATGATAGCCAAGTGTTGCATGTATCTTATTCATGAAGATTTTTACATGTTGAAAAAGGTATAAAATACTGACAAGTTGATGATTAAGACACATGTGCAACAGTTCGTTATCTTTATTGTTGATACGTTTCAGCTACAGAGTAGGCTTCTTCAATCAAATACAGGGGCAGCAGGTGTAGTAGTGAAATGAAGATGATGTAATCAGTCCATCAACCAAGGAGAAATGTTTCAACAATAAAGATATCCAACTGTTGCACACGTGTTTTATTCGTGAAGATTGCTTCATGCCAGAGGTGACCACTCTCAGTGAAGTTCACTGTTTCCTCGTGTGTTTTATAGGTAACATGTAATCACCACTTGACTGCTTACTACCACTAGCTGTTAACCAAATGTGTCATATTTTCTCTCATAGCCACAACATGTAGCATGCTGACCTACATACGCTAAGTGTCACACGTATAGGTGAAGGTATTTAGTGACTGTAACATAAAACGACTTGCATTATATTTGAAGTTAACTTCAGGTTGATTATTTTCCTCACACGAGCCTTCCTTGTCCCTCCCTCATTCTATACATATTGTACCCTGTTGATTGCTACCCCTGTAATATTTCAAATATTTGAACTAAGCCAAAATGTTCAGCAAGGTTTGCCTGTAACATACAAAAAGATAAAATAACCAATACAATTTTCACTACACACTTAGATAAGAAGCAGACATTCAATGAAACAAGAATCAGCCTTATACTCTGGCTTCATGAAGAGGGAACATTGCTATGTACAATTGACATTCAATAAAACATGAATCAGCCTTTTATTCTGGCTTTGTGAAGAGGGAACACTGCTATGTACAACTAACATTCAATAAAACATGAATCAGCCTTATACTCTGGCTTCATGAAGAGGGAACATTGCTATGTACAAGTGAATGGCATCAATCACCACCATAGAGGACTGTACTTACCACTAGGATGAGCATCAGTCCCAGCATCGCTTGCATCACTGGTGAAGGAGCTGTTATCTGAGGAGGCCTCTGAGCTGGTGTCTGTCGCTCCAGCATCACTAAAGGCATCGGCAGCATCAAAGTACTCTGAGGCACTAAAGCACGAGCTGCTTTCGTACGACAGGGATGTATGCAGTGATTTGTGGAGCTGCAGCAGCACGGAAAGTCCAAAATTATAATCAATAATTCACACTGAAAAATACAGTCAATCCTCAATTTAACAGACTATCACAGGGCGTGGGTGACCAGTAATGGCTGGTTCTCTGATCCATGTATCTATATTCCATTCAGACACAGCAGCATCTTGGCATCTTGATACAGGAGGGGCCCTACTTTCCAGTGCTTTACTTTACAGCATTTCAGTAATGAAGCATTTTTGAATTTTACCCATTCTTCATTTATTCAGACTTCCTACAATGAATATATTCATCACTCACTATAAGGATGAAAATATTTCAAGGTAAGTAATGTGCATACTGTATATGCACTTTTTAGTCCTAGTTCTATTGCTCACTTAATATGATAGTGTGAACACGTTATCAGACTTTTATATGCATTTGAAAGTGAAAAAAGGCTATGTTTCACTTTACAGTGATTTCCATTCTACAGTAGCAACCCAGAACCTAACCTGCTGTGTAAGTGGGGCCCAGCAGCAGTCCGGAACCTAACCTGCTGTATAAGCGGGGCCCTACAGCACAAGGAATTCTACACTTGCTTAACCTATAAGAATGACCTACTTCCACCAGTGGATTTTTTCCATTGTGACACACCTACAACTGCTTTGCCTTACCTGTCTACAGTATATAAGCTCCTTCTTCACACAGAAGTTGTAGTCTTATCAAGATTGCTGGACAATCACATTGATTTTACGTTGAGGTAAGCCACTGGTTGCTAAAATTTTTCCACAATAAAGATACCCAAGTGTCTAATTTATCAACTTGTTGGTTCTCTGAACCATTTATCTATAGACTAGTAATGACGCTTTGTAGTGTTAGTAACAATAACAGACAATTCTGGAAGTGAACCTTGGGGTTTCTGAACTGACGCAGCGAATCCTGTCCCGTATTTCCAAAGTGTGGTTAATCAGGGTACGTTAAACTAAGGATTTACCGTACATAAAAGCTCAGAGTATTAACAACATATGTTTCAGCTGGTCTATGGGTAAGAATTTTCATACAACTATCATGTGATGATGAAAGTAATATATGTGGAATTGTTACACATCAAAAAACAACTGTAATACAATATTGGCACAGGATGACAGCAGTACTGAAATTGCACAGTCATTTAGAGAGAATGGATCAAAGTAGAATGACATGGAGAGAGTGTAAATCTGTAGGGAAAGGAATGCGGGGTAGGGGTCATCCTCAAAAAGGTTGGAAGGAAGGGGTAAAGGAGGTTTTGTGGGTGAGGGGCTTGGACTTCCAGCAAGCGTGTGTGAGCATGTTCGATAGGAGTGAATGGAGATGAATGGTATTTGGGACCTGACGATCTGTTGGAGTGTGAGCAGGGTAATATTTAGTGAAGGGATTCAGGGAAACCGGTTATTTTTATATAGCTGGACTTGAGTCCTGGAAATGGGAAGTACAATGCCTGCACTCTAAAGGAGGGGTTTGGGATATTGGCAGTTTGGAGGGATATGTTGTGTATCTTTATACATATATGCTTCTAAACTGTTGTGTTCTGAGCACCTCTGCAAAAACAGTGATTATGTGTGAGTGAGGTAAAAGTGTTTAATGATGATGAAAGTATTTTCTTTTTGGGGATTTTCTTTCTTTTTGGGTCACCCTGCCTTGGTGGGAGACGGCCGACTTGTTGAAAAAAAAAAAAAAAAATTCTGTGATTTTTAATCATATAAAGATATACTGAGAATATCTAATCAAGAAAGGACTGAAAACAATGGATCTGAATTGAACAAATTCAGATTAATAAAGGATAATGGAAAGCACTGGTTTGGCAATAGTGTTATTGATGAAACAAAACACTGAAGTACTGTTAATGAAGATAATACTTCAAACAGTTTTAATCTTGTATGTTATAATGAGAGAGTATCTTAAATCTGACTCTTAGTCAAAACACAGTGACTTCTTACAATGATGCCACATGAGGATTACATACAGTACTTTATAGTGAAGAAATACAGGTGTTAGGTGAGTGTTGGTATGTAGTCAGGATCACCATCAACCTAAATTTCTGAAGTATAAAGTACAGGAAGGCACTGCATATACAGCAGATATTTTCAGTGTTCCAAGTTTTTGTTAGCATTTAATTGAGCCATTGATCATTATGTTTGGTGTTTTTACTACTGTGCCGTTGTACAAGTGGTGCTGTATGAGAGGCGCTGTATGAGTGATGCTGTATGATTGGTGCTGTATGAGTGGCGCTGTATGAGTGATGCTGTATGAGTGGTGCTGTATGATTGGTGCTGTATGAGTGGCGCTGTATGAGTGATGCTGTATGAGTGGTGCTGTACGAGTGGCACTGTACGAGTGGGGCTGTACAAGTGGCACAATGTATGAGTGGGGCTGTACGAGTGGGGCTGTACGAGTGGGGCTGTA
Source organism: Cherax quadricarinatus (assembly GCF_038502225.1). Taxonomy (NCBI): domain Eukaryota; kingdom Metazoa; phylum Arthropoda; class Malacostraca; order Decapoda; family Parastacidae; genus Cherax; species Cherax quadricarinatus. The sequence continues at coordinate 9,219,143 of NC_091387.1, forward strand.
CGAGTGGGGCTGTACGAGTGGGGCTGTACGAGTGGGGCTGTACGAGTGGCGCTGTACGAGTGGCACTGTACGAGTGGCACTGTACGAGTGGCACTGTACGAGTGGCACTGTACGAGTGGCACTGTACGAGTGGCACTGTACGAGTGGCACTCCCCTGTACATCACCTTATACTTCATGGTTCATGTCTTCACAACAATTGTCAAGTTAGATCCTCAACAATAAAAGTGTAAAAAACAGCTCAGATAAACTAAATGAAGTGTAAATGTGGCAGCTCTTCACCATATTATAAAGAACAAGAAGTCACAAGACCGTGACTGGAACAATACACAAATAACCCGCACACACGACAGAAAAAGTTTACGACAATGTTTCAGTCTGACTTGGATCATTTACAAAGTCAAACTGACTTTGTAAATGGTCAAAGATGGACCAAAACATAATCATAATCTTCTCTCTCTCCTATGTGCGGGTTATTTGTGTATGTATTCACCATTTTATAAACAATTTAATATTCTGAATACAGTAGACAGAGTGAAATCACAACTTCTATGTCAGAGAAAAGCCTCACCTAACTTCACTAGTGTTGTCAGTGTGAAAGATTTAGGTGAAAGCACTCAAAGCACACAAGGAAAGCCCACAATCACTGGTAGCTAAAAGTATACATGTACTCACAAGTTCGGACATTGATGGCGGCACTGAGATATCGGACAAGTCAGAGTCGGCGTGAATCCTGGCCAAGCGACCTCTCAGTTCTGCATTTTGTTGCAAGGCCTGAAACAAAAATATCTTGATAAAAAAAGAATAAAATTTCTAAATAATTCACCAAAAACCTGCACTTAGGAAAAGAACCTCATGAAGTTTTGGTCCATCCTAACAGTAGTTCAGGACAGACCCAAAATGTCACAGGTTTCCTCTCTAAACTGCGGGTTTTTTGCTAATTGTTCCAGCCACAGTATTGCAATTTTTTTCTGTCTGCCAATCAATTTAGAACTATAATTAAAAATCACCTCATATCTCCAATGTAACTTCACCAACACTATGCTATACCAAACAAAACCAACTCGTCAAACTACTTTCAGTTTCTTCACCATCTCTAAGAATCTTCCTATAGCATGAAATCATAAAACCAGTTTGAAACTACTCAAGAAATCCCAATTTATCTACGATCACTAAATCAGTTTAAAGTATTAATACAGCCTCCTCACTTAACGATGGAGTTCCGTACCTAAGACTTCATCGGTAAATGAATTCATCGCTAAGTTAGGAGCATATTATAATGGTAGTGGGTTTGTGTCAACCATCTTTGATATTTTTTTAATGTTACCTTTGTACCATTTATAACATTTCTTGTATATTCTTAAATGTTTATACAGTAGTGTACTGTATATTGTAATAAACAGAATAGAGGAAATCAGCTCTAATATACATTATTTTGGTATGCATACTTGTCAGAGAGCCCGTAGTAAGTCCGAGGCGTTGGTAAATGAGTATGTCGCTAAGTGAGGAGAGGCTGTACACACTTAACCCTTTCGGGGTTTCGGACGTACTAGTACGGTTTATGGGCAGGGGTTTTTGACGTACTAGTACACATAAATTCTAGCTCCGTCAAATCTCACAGGAAAAGGCTGGTAGGCCTAGATGTGAGAGAATGGGTCTGTGTGGTGGGTGTGCACGGTAGAAAAAAAATCTGGGACCCAGTGGTGCATTGTGGGAACGCCATCTTAGTAAACAATGTCCACCATGCCTCACGGTAAGAAGTTCCTCACTCCTCGGCGAATTGGGACACTTTTGTTCCCCAGTGACAGTTCTAATACAGATGGAAGTGCCAGTGAAGATGAGTTTCAAGGTTTTGGTGAGGTTTTGACCGAAACTAATGACCATAATATCGGTAATAGTGAGGAAAACCCAGACGACCCTCAGCCTTCCACCTCTGGTGCTGGGCCGTCTTGTTCACGTTCAGTTGTACCAGAATCAAAGAGGAAACTCCTATTTTCCCAAATCCCAGACTCAAATGTGAGCATTTGTGATGATAGTGATAGTGATTATGAACTACAAGCTCTTCAAACTAGTTCCAGTAGTGATAGTAAAGTGCAATATTCCCCAGTGAAGCGTCAGTATATATGACGATATATGCGCTCTGGTAGTGTGTCATATGCTATTCCAAGGCGAAGGAGTACATCTAGGAGTACATCCCGTGGCTGTACAACAGGAACGATGATACTGTTGCAATTGGGATGGAAAATGTGCATGGTGGTGGTAGTGGTGGTGCCGGGCGTGAGGCACCAGCAGTGGCCCATGCTGCCACCCACATCGCTGCCACCCACGCCACTGCCTCAGCTGATCTACAACAAAGGCCACCATCCCCCACCCACCCACCACACCAGCCTCCACAACCACAACCTCCACAACTACAACCACCTGTCATTGTCCAGTACCCACCAGCAGACCACACCTGGGATTGGCAGGAAGCTGTCAATTTTGTTCCAAATCCCCACCAGTTTGATGACAGCCAAAGTGGAATACAGCCATGTTGTACACTTGGGAACAATGCCACTGAACTGGAATGTTTTGAGTTATTCTTTGACAAACCCCTGATGGAAAGTATTGTCATGGAAAGCAACACATGTATTATGAACACACCATGGCAAACACAATACTTTCACCAAAATCACGTCTACACCAGTGGAAGGAGACAACTGTGGCTGAGATGTATCTTTTCTTTGCCACAATAATGCTTATGCCACATGTGTATAAGCACAGAGTGAAATCATACTGGTCAACAGACTGCCTGATTGCAACCCCAGGTTTCAGTGATATAATGTCAGTGAATCAATTTGTGCTACTGTTACGTATGCTTCACTTCTCAGACAAAACCAGGCCTGACAGAAACGACAGGTTATATAAGATTAGGCATGTGTTTGTGTATCTGAAAGAAAAATTCAATATGTATTTTTATCCCTTCAGGAAGCTTGTAATTGACGAGTCTTTGATTCTGTTCAAAGGAAGACTCTCTTTCAAGCAGTACATACCAAGCAAGAGGAAACGCTTTGGTATAAAGTTATTTGTGCTTTGTGATTGTTACAGTGGTCTGCTATTGGATATCATTGTTTACACTGGAAGTTATACATTGCAAAATACCAGGAACTTATTGGGCATCTCTGGTTAGAACAATGATGGAACCATATCTTAGTAAGGGGCATATATTATATACAGATAACTGGTACACAAGCCCCACACTCAGTGATTTTTTGCGAGTGAACACGACAGATGTGTGTGGCACAGTGCGTGCAAATCGGAAACATATGCCCAGGTTCGACGCTGGCACTCATAGAGGTGAAGTGCAGGCGTTTGCTGCCAATGACATCATGGCATTTCGGTGGCATGACAAACGAGATGTTACACTGTTGTCATAAATTCACCCTAATGAAATGGCAGACACTGGCAGGCAGCATAGTGAGAGCAATGAACCCATTCTAAAACCTGCAGCTGTGATTGATTACATCTTCTATATGCATTCAGTGGACAAATGTGACATGCAGATTGGGTTTGCTGATTGAGTTTGCAAGAGCTATAAGTGGTACATAAAACTCTTTTTCCATCTTCTGGACATTTCCATGCTGAATGCTTATAATATGTATAAGATGAGGACCAGAAACAAACCACCATACGGCGAATTCTGTTTGTCTGTCATCAGACAAATAGTATTCAAGTATCAAGGAACAACACCTGCAATAGGCCGCCCACCAAAATTTTCAACAAGTTCCTTCTTGTTTGAAGCATGGTGATCACTTCCTGGTAAAACTGCCTGCTACTGCTTTCAAGAAAAAGGCTCAGAAGAGGTGTTACGTCTGTGCACATACAAGAAAACGCCCACAACAACACAGAGACACTCGTTTTAAGTGTGAGGAATGTACAACACCACTGTGTATGACACCATGTTTCAAAGAGTTCCACAGGCTGCAGAACTTCTAGAAACATTCCCTGTGACTGTATATGTGTATATAAAATATAGAAAAATAGTAATAAACAACATTTATATCGTTTGTGTAAATATTTTATGTAGTATTGAAAAAGAAATAACTTACAAAATAGTGCTCATATTGGTCTCACAGGCCATAAAAGTTACTTGGAAAAAGAAAAATTGAAAAATAATACAAAATAGTACATAAAAAAGTAAATAGAAGAATACCGGGTGATGGCAGTCGGTGATGTTGCCATATGGTGCACCTTTTTCATCAACTTCACACCTCCATATCTTGGAAAGTATTGATAGTAAAAAATTTTTGTTTGGCCTATAATGTTTAGAAAAAAAAAACTATTTTTTTCATAAGATTTTTTTTTTTTTTTTTTTTTTTTTTTTTTAAATTTGGCCAACCCTGAGAACAAGTCTCTGAGAGGACCTGTCGACCCCCAAAGGGCTAAAATTGTACTAACTGTAATATTTTTTTGCTACCTCTCTATTGTAAATTGTACAAATTAAAATATTTTTGCTTCCTCTCCTTTTTGTAATAATGCATAATTAAAATTTACCACTCCATAACCTATGTCTAGTCTTAAGTCGTGTCTAAGCACTAGTATTAGTCTGCCTGAAATGCTCTTGCATGCTAGTGGCTTTCTTTGTGTTTAGGCTGAAAAAAGTATAAATGAAGCAATCATACAAATATAAGAACTGCTATATGCATTTGATACAGTGGACCACAATCTCTTGCACATTCAACTTGAACATTATGGGGTCAGAGGACATACCCTTGAATACCTAACATCTCATCTTGGCAACAGATACCAGTATGTCTCCACAAACAGTGTAATCTCAACTACTCAGCCTGTAACTGTTGGAGTACCACAGGGTAGTGCTCTTGGCCCTCTGCTGTTTCTCATTTACATCAATGACCTCCCCAATGCATCTCATCTCAAACCAGTTCTATTTGCAGATGACACTACTTGTCTTTTCCCACACTAACCCAACTATGCTTAGTGACACTGTTAATGACAAGCTACTAAAAATATTTACAAGGATAACAACCAACAAACTCTCAATATAGACAAAACCTACTTCATGCTGTTTGGAAACAGAGCTTTAAATATCCAACCTAACATACTGCTCAATGGTTCCTCCATTACAAGACACACTGAGGACGAATTTTTAGGGCTACACCTTGACAGCACTCTTAAATTTCAGACCCACATCCAACATATAGCCAAGAAGTTCTCCAAAACAGTAGGCATCCTTTCCAAAATATGGTACTGTGTACCCCAAATGGCACTACTTACACTACATCACTCTAATCTACCCTTACCTCAACCTATGGCATTTGTACTGGGGAATCTACTACACCCAATCACCTTAAACCATTAATAACCCAACAAAGAGCTGCTGTGCAGATAATCACCAATTCCTGCACCAGACAACACACCCTTCAGCTCTTCAAGATTTTGAACTTACTAAATATACAAAATATGCGCTCATATTACTGTGCCTACTGTATACATGTAAGGTGATGAGAGTATCAAATGATTTAGATAAAGAAAAATTGGATATCAAATTGGGGAGGAGGAGTATGGAAGAAGTGAATGTTTTCAGATATTTGGGAGTTGACGTGTCAGCGGATGGATTCATGAAGGATGAGGTTAATCATAGAAATGATGAAGGAAAAAAGGTGAATGGTGCATTGAGATATATATGGAAGCAAAAAATGTTATCTATGGAGGCAAAGAAGGGAATGTATGAAAGTATAGTAGTACCAACACTCTTATATGGGTGTGAAGCTTGGGTTGTAAATGATGCAGCAAGGAGGTGGTTGGAGGCAGTGGAGACGTCCTGTCTAAGGGCAACGTGTGGTGTAAATATTATGCAGAAAATTCGGAGTGTGGAAATTAGGAGAAGGTGTGGAGTTAATAAAAGTATTAGTCAGAGGGCTGAAGATGGGTTGTTGAGGTGGTTTGGTCATTTAGAGAGAATGGATCAAAGTAGAATGACATGGAGAGCGTATAAATCGGTAGGGGAAGGAAGATGGGGTAGGGGTCGTGGTGTTGTGGGCGAGGGGTTTGGACTTCCAGCAAGCGTGCATGAGCGTGTTAGATAAGAGTGAATGGAGACAAATGGTATTTGGGACCCAACGAGCTGTTGGAGTGTGAGCAGGGTAATATTTAGTGAAGGGATTCAGGGAAACTGGTTATTTTATATAACCGGACTTGAGTCCTGGAAATGGAAAGTACAATGCCTGCACTCTAAAGGAGGGGTTTGGGATATTGGCAGTTCAAAGGGATATATTGTGTATCTTTATACCTATATACTTCTAAAATGTTGTATCCTGGGCACCTCTGCAAAAACAGTGATTATGTATGAGTGAGGTGAAAGTGTTGAATGATGATGAAAGTATTTTCTTTTGGGTATTTTCTTTCTTTTTGAGTCACACTGCCTCGGTGGGAGACGGCCGACTTGTTGAAAAAAAAAATATATATATAGAACATTAAACTCCAACATAAACCCTCCTCTCAAACTTCTTGATACTTACAACAGAACACACAGGCACAATACAAGGCAAAAAAAACTCTTGACATCCCTTGTGTCCATCTCACACTATGCAAAAATGCAATGTACATAAAGGGCCCCAAGATCTGGAATTCAGTGTCCGAACCAGCAAAAGGTTCCTTGCCCGCCAACCAATTTAGGACTAGAATTAAAACTCATCTCATCTACCAAATTTAACTAAAACAACACTATATTATTCCTGTAATCATTCAACCAGTTTGAAACTTCTCAAGTAATCTCTGTTAACTCAAGACTACTAAAATATTAAGACACACTTAAAATTGCAATGTGGTAATACTGTAAACTGTACTACAGTGGACCCCCGCATACCGTCGGCATCACATAACATTCAATCTGCATACCGCTCGCTTTTATCGCAAAAATTTTGCCTCGCATACCGCTCAAAAACCCGCTCACCGCTCTTCGTCCAAGACGCGTCCAATGTGCGCCCTTAGCCAGCCTCACATGTGCCGCCGGTGGCATTGTTTACCAGCCAGCCTCCGCGGTAACATCAAAGCATACAATCGGAACATTTCGTATTATTACAGTGTTTTTGGTGATTTTATCTGGAAAATAAGTGACCATGGGCCCCAAGAAAGCTTCTAGTGCCAACCCTACAGCAATAAGGGTGAGAATTACTATAGAGATGAAGAAAAACATCATTGATAAGTATGAAAGTGGAGTGCGTGTCTCCGAGCTGGCCAGGTTGTATAATAAACCCCAATCAACCATCGCTACTATTGGTGGTACAGCTGCTGCTGTACCACCGTCAGCTGCTGCTGCTGCTGCTGCTGCACTGTCAGCTGCTGCTGGTGCTGTAGCACCGTCAGCTGCTGCTGCTGTTGTACCACCGTCAGCTGCTGCTGCTGCTGCTGCTGTAGTACCGTCTGCTGCTGCTGTAGTACCGTCTGCTGCTGCTGTAGCATCGTCTGCTGCTGCTGTAGCACTGTCAGCTGCTGCTGTAGTACCGTCTGCTGCTGCTGTAGCATCGTGTGCTGCTGCTGTAGCACTGTCAGCTGCTGCTGTACCACCATCAGTTGCTGCTGTAGTACCGTCTGCTGCTGCTGTAGCATCGTCTGCTGCTGCTGTAGCACTGTCAGCTGCTGCTGCTGATGTACCACCATCAGCTGCTGCTGTAGTACCGTCTGCTGCTGCTGTAGCATCGTCTGCTGCTGCTGTAGCACTGTCAGCTGCTGCTGCTGCTGCTGTACCACCGTCAGCTGCTGCTGTAGTACCGTCTGCTGCTGCTGTAGCATCGTCTGCTGCTGCTGTAGCACTGTCAGCTGCTGCTGTAGCACCATTGTTGGTGTGGCTTATTGAGAATACCAAGAAACAATTAACCCCAGAGGATTTGCCACCCAGGATAACCCAAAAAAGTCAGTGTCATCGAAGACTGTCTAACTTATTTCCATTGGGGTCCTTAATCTTGTCTCCCAGGATGCAACCCACACCAGTCGACTAACACCCAGGTGAACAGGGAAAAATGCCTGGAACTAGTGCTCATATTGGTGAATTTAAAGCCAGCAAAGGTTGGTTTGAGAGATTTAAGAATCGTAGTGGCATACACAGTGTGATAAGGCCTGTTCTGGAAGAAAATGCCAAACAGGACCTACAGTACTCAGGAGGAAAAGGCACTCCCAGGACACAGTGTCTCATCAGTCATTGCTGCATCTTCAATAAAGGTAAGTGTCATTTATTCTTCATTTAGTAGAGTAGTACATGCACAATATATATTGTGCATGTACTACTCTACTATTGTGCATGTATCCTTCTCTTTGTGTGTAGGAAAATGTATATTTCATGTGGTAAAAATTTTTTTTTCATACTTTTGGGTGTCTTGCATGGATTAATTTGATTTCCATTAATTCTTATGGGGAAAATTCATTCGCATACCGATCATTTCGCATAACAATGAGCCCTCTTGCACGGATTAAAGTCGCTATGCAGGGGTCCACTGTAATTATAATACTTTTGTTTCTTGCTACCTATCTATTATAAATCTTAATAATTATAAAAGTTTTGGCTACCTCTCGTTTGTTTGTTTTTTCAACAAGTCGGCCGTCTCCCACCGAATAATTAATGAATAATGAATAATTAAAATTCACCACTCCATAACTTATGTCTAGCCTAAAGTACTAGTGTGTAAGCATTAGTATTAGTCTGCCCAAAATGCTTAGGCATGTTAGTGGCTTTCTTTGTACTTAACAATATTTCATGTAAAAATAAATCTCACATTGTATACTATGCAAAGAAATAAAATTTGTGTTTGTATAGCAATATTTTATTATATGTAAACTACATTTTGTACACTACACAAGGAAATAAAATTTGATTTATTTGACTTTTAAATAAAAATTGCATAAAAACTGTAAATTTTGTGCATGATTGGCTTAGACTTCCAGCAAGCGAGTGTGAGCATGTTAGATAGGAGCAAATGGAGACAAATGGCTTTTAGGACTTGACGTGCTGTTGGAGTGTGAGCAAAGTAACATTTATGAAGGGGTTCAGGGAAACCGGCAGGCCGGACTTGAGTCCTGGAGATGGGAAGTACAGTGCCTGCACTCTGAAGGAGGGGTGTTAATGTTGGTTTGATAACTGTAGTGCAAGCACGCCTCTGACAAGACAGTGATGGAGTGAATAATGATGCAAAGTTTTTCTTTTTCGGGCCACCCTGCCTTGGTGGGAGACGGTCGATGTGTTAATAAAAACTAAAAAATAACTTGAATGATTTTAAAATGGTTCATAAGAGATGATTATTTTGCATCTGACACTGAAGTGTGATAAATATTTATCAATTATTCAGCTTTCATTAGTTTCCAATTTCTAGATATTACAATATACAGCACTGGTACATTTAGTGTCAAAGAATACAGTAGTATAATTAATAAAAATAAAAATAATCTATAAGACAATATTAGTGGTGATATTAATTTTAGAATGTCCAATTTATGGAAATATTTGCTCTTCTGGGTACAGCAAACCATAAATTATTTTAGCCCTTAACTGTCTAAACATAGATCTACGTTCTCTCGCCCAGCACTTCGAATATTTTGGAAAAAAAAAAATCATTTTTTTAAATAGAGGGCATTTTTTACATAAATGTAAACAAAAAATTTTTAGAGTCAGTATTTACGGAGATATAAGGCTGCAAAGTCAGCACCTGCCGCTCACCTGACGGCAACATGAAACGCTGTCGCTTGCAGAAGTGTTGACGATAAACCTTTTTTTTTGTTTTTAATTTGTATAATTTTTATGCTCTGATAATTACAATTTCCAGTAGTTCTTGTGATTTCATAGCTAATCTTCATTCTGAGACTAATATTAGATAGTGAAATAGTACTCAAATAGTCACAAACACAGTGACAGGTGAACACTGTCACCTACCTTAGTCACACACTATTGTCTAGAAATATATACATAGTATTTATAGGTCCAAGAAATGTTTTGGATATGCGAGAGTATATAATAATAATAATTCTAAGTTCCCTTGAAGCATGGTGTAAGACGAGTGTCACACCACTGCTGACAGTGCAGCAGTTGTCACATTTGATGAGCGTGCATTGCCTTGGCTTTACTTGTTTTCAATGTCACACATAAACATGTCTGTCTGTCTGTCTGTCCGTCTAGCTCTCTGTCTGTATGTCTAGCTCTATGTTTATCCTAGCTGTTTATCTTTGTCTCTGCTTATCTGTCTTTCTGTCTCTCTCTCTTTGTCTTTCTCTGTATGTCTGTGTCTCAGAGAGCCACTCGTGAACCAACAGGTATTACACACAACGCAGTCGTCACGCCCGACTCCAAAACATGTGAAAATAGTATTACTTGCCAGTCATGCTTACTATGCATTATATCTACAGGTACAGTATAGCACTTTGTCTGGATTTTTTGGGTTATCCTAGGTTATTTACACTATGTGCAATTGTATTTATGTGTACCTGTGAGACAGACACAGAGATGGACAGAGATAGATACAGCCAAAATCAATCAGCCAACCAGCCAGCCAGCTTGTCAGCCAGTCAGCCTGCCGAGCATGTATTACACGTTCCAGAATTGTTTCTCTTTACTTAGGGCATAGGTTATAAGACATTCTGGGAGGATGACACTACCAGTGGTACGAAAATTGAAAGGATATTGCACAAATGTTGCACATGGGTTATTATTAAGGTTTTTGATATTTCCTCGACCACTTGTGGCCACATCCACTAAGTGGTCCCAGATTTTTTTTAATACTGTACACACCGAGTGCTAAGACCCATTCTATGCTGACTAGGCATCTCAGGCCAACCGTGCCAAATTTGGAGGCAGGAAAAATAAAACGAAGATCTACGTTTGGAGCGCTAGCATTAAGAACGTAATCTACGTTTGGACAGCTAAGGGGTTAAAATTTATTGCCTCTCACAACGTCCCAGAATACACGGCATGGATTGCAGGTGGACGTAGGCCCTGGAGAATCAATACTGAACATAGTAAGTGGGTGATGGTCAGCAGGTTCAAGGGCTAGGAGACAAATCATGCAGATGCTAGGCTTTTGGCTAGTCTTCCCAGGAATGTCCAGAAGAAAATAGTAACCAGAAGATCCTGCAAAGAACCAAACCCATGCTGCATGAGGGGAACTCCATTCAGGAAAAGAGGATTACAGCCTAACCCTCAGAACACTACATGTGCAAGTATTCAGTGGAGTGTGCAGAGTGCCAAACCTGGCACCAGAGGCAGCTAACCTAACCTAACTGACAGAAAGGCCTTTCCCAGAGAGAGAGAAAATGTCACTCAGGCAAGTCATGGAGGAAACAAATAGCCAGACATTATGCTGAAGAATGAGACATGTGTGCAACATTTGGAAATATTTAACAAGAAAATATTTTGTCAGCCAGTGTCTTCTTCAGTACAATACAGAGAAGAATAATGGAAGATGAAGAGCAGTTTGAGGTAATCAGTCCCTCAGCCTGGTGTCGATGTGTTCAGTCCACTGATCTTGATAAAAGTACAGCATTTCATCAGAGAAGTGACTTATATATTGCAGTCAGGTGAGAAAAACAGTAGGAGGCAGAGTCACTATTTAAATCACAGACAGTATGTTAATAAGAACAATCAGCAGAGAGCACTCAAGAACAGGTGTTGGAAGAACATGGATGCTGCAGTAACACTGCCTCCACAGTGTTCACAAACATACATAGTTGACTGCAGGAAAACACTAAGCAATACAAGGGAACCCGTAAAGCACACATGAAAACCCTGAGAGAGCAAACAGCCTCATCCAAGTGAAATAACCTTTGTTACAGACTCTCACTGCTATAACAATGCTAGGGACTAGGATGTTAAAGCCAAGCTTGTAACATGAAAAGCTCTCCTGACACACAAGCACCTGCAATGTCTGTTAATCTGGCTTGCTATTCCCACCAAAAAGCCATATACTTGTACATTATAAACATTAAAACAAAATACCAAGATAAATACACAAAGAACCTGCACACAGGAGAAAAACTTTATGATGACATTTCACAGTGTGACCAGTTAACAGTCCAAAGCATCGTCACGAAGTTTCTTTCTGCTATGTGCAAGTTGTTTGTGTATTGTTCCAGCCACAGTATTGTGCCTTTGTGCTCTTCACCCAAGATAAATCATAATGAACAATTGTCTATCTCAGTGGGATAAGACAGTAGAGTCATAGTTGGGTAATGATTAAATAGTTGAGTAATTATCAAAGCACAATTTACCATATGAAGTATTACAAATTAGCATAATTTAAAACAATGGAATTGAAACAATTTTAAGTTTTAAGTATAATGATTAAATAGTTGAGCAATCATCAAGCACAATTTACAATAATGAAATTTAAACAATTTTAAATTTGAAGTAAATGATCAAATAATTGAGGAGTCATAAATTATTTAGAAGTTTGAGAAACTGGCAGGTGTTAGGTATAGTGTTTGTCTGGTTAATTTTGGATGATGAGGCGATTTCTAAGTAGGACCTTAAATTGATTTGCAGGCGGCAGGGGCCCTTTAGTGCGTTTGGCAGTGACTTCCAGATCTTCAGGCCCTTTATGTATATAGCATTTTTGCATAGGGAGAGATGGACACGAGGAATATCGAAGAGTGATTTGTGTTTTGTGTTATGCCTGTGACTTCTGTTAAATCCTTCCTCTAAGTCAAGTGTGTTGTAAGAGGCAACTAAAATGCCAGGAGCAAGGGGTTAGTAACCCTATCGTGGGAGATGGCCAGTACAATAAAAAAAAATCATATGATAATAATAAGAATATAGCTTACCTGATTAAGAGAGTTTCTTAGTGCAGCAATAATTGTTGTGGTGTTATGAGATGCTAGAAGATTAGTTTCAGACTCGAGAGCTTGACGGAGCTTTTCTCTCTCAGTCTGGATACCGCGTAGAACTTGCCCAACCTGACTAACAACTGAAAGCATCAAAACTGAAGTTATCTAGGAAATCAATGACTGAACTTATGTGGAATGTGTACCATAGCAAGTTGCTGTGTTAGAAATTTCACAAGTATCCACCAAAGCAGATGCTGGAGAGAGAGAGAGAGCAAAACTCTAATGTGTTCTTTTACAAATTCTTACCTTCCTTAGCCAGTATAGTAAAATCTTCCCGAGAAGTGCTCTCCATAGACAATGTGATGGTGGGGGGATTGGTTGCTTGATGCTGACTCTGTGAAGTTGGTGATGGGGTATTGGGAGGTTGAACCCCTCCCAGAATAGCAGTGGAAGCATCGGAGTAGCTATGGGGACGAGAGGCAGATGGATGCCAACAAGCACTATGCAGCGCCAGGGTTGGGTTACTGCTGCTCAGTGGTCGCAGCTCACATAGATTACCATCCACCTGCTAAAAAACAAAAGTTAAAACATTAATTACAAATACAAAAACATATACAGTACATTAACAGCATTAAGAGGACCCCAGATAGCTCCATGTAGAGTACATCAAGTACGTATTCACAAAATATTTAACATTCTGAAGTTGCGGAATTGTGATGGATTTATAATGCTACATACATTTATTAATTTTTTTTTAACAAACTGGCCGTATCCCAGGCAGGGCGACTCAAAAAAGAAACACTTTCACCATCATACACACAGTCATTGTGTTTCCAGAGGAATGCAGATATGACAGTTTAAACAACCCTCCAAAAAGCCACTATTCCTAACCCTTCCTTTACAGACCTTCGATCTAAAACTTGTCCGCAGGGTTCAAGATTTTTCAAAACAAAATTTTTTTCTTTTTTCTTATGAAATGACAAATATTTTCTGAAGGAAATGACACCAAGAGTAGGAAATTTTATGGAAAACTTATGAAACTGCACTTTTGAAAAGATAGTCTCGGCAATATTTACGCATCAGCGATTTCACCCAACTAGTCTTTTCATAGACCAATTACTCTGTTCCAGTTGACCAAATTCTTAGCTATTTCATTAGTATGCCTTTCATTCTATCAACTGAGTACAAGAAACCATCCATTTAGCAATTTCAACCACCCAATAAAGTGATTGGAAATCAGTAATTTGGCCAATTTCACACAAAATAAAAAAATTGCCACTTTAAAAATAGGGTCCAGAATAAACAATGTAGACATTTCTGGCACTAAAATAACATTTCCTCTGTTCATCAGTTATGTTCCCAGGCCTCTCCTGTATTACATTTGCTTTCCATTCTGAATTATTATTCACACAAAAAAATAGATCGTATACTGTTGTGCAGATTACTGCATTGTTGTAATAGTTGTATAACTTATGTCAGTGCATTCCTAAATGCATATTAGAATGGTCAGTTGGATGCATATTGGACGAGTGATGTGATATGTGTCCTCTTAAATATCAGCAAATATTGAATATTTCTCCTACTTTGAGGTCAATTTCATGCTACTGCCAGTCCTGAAACCAATCAAAATAATCTCTTTCTGTAATATATCTTCCATTCTACAAAAAAAAAAAAAAAAAAAATTAAGCCATAAAAACGACCTGAAAATACACCACAAAGTCGCTATTTTAAACCAAAAACCCAGTCAAAGTTTTTTTCAATCATGCACTGCATGGTGCACACTCATCAGAAAGACCCAGTCTCTCGTTTCTAGGCCAAAATTTACCACTCGCACCTCACAGCTTATCTGAGTAAGCTGAGCTCATCGTGTAGATTTAGAGCACTGACCCAGAGCTTAAAACTGCGGTTCTATGGCACTGACCTCGAAGGGTTAGAGTGCAGGCACTGTACTTCCCACCTCCAGAACTCAAAATTTCAAGGTCAATCTAGCCAGGAGTCGAACCTTGGCTCTTTAGATTCAAAGTCGGATATGTTATTTTTTAAACACACTGGCCATCTGGGACTGTGACAGGATGACCTGAAAGAGAGGTAAAACATTCACCATCATCCACTTGTTAGTGCTAAACTCCAAAGTGTCATACAGTGACTGGAAAATAGAATGGGCAGGTAGTAACCAGGTGTGATCTGAGGCAGAGCCAGGTAGACCTAGATCAAGACCCCTTCACCAGCGTCAATGTTAAAAAGTAGCTAAAAACCCCATATAATAAAATACAACTAATTAACCCTCTGACTGTTTCGGTCGTATATATAGGTCTTACGCACCACTGTTTCTGACGTATTTATACGCGTAAATTCTAGCGGCTTCAAATCAAGCGGGAGAAAGCTGGTAGGCCCACATTTGAGAGAATGGGTCTGTGTGGTCAATGTGCACCATATAAAAAAAATCCTGCAGCACGCAATGCGTAATGAGAAAAAAAAACTGACCGTTTTTTTGGATTAAAACGCCGACTTTGAGGTGTATTTTTGTATATTATTTATCGTTGTATTCTCATTTTCATGGTCTTAGGTGATAAAATGGAAAACATATTACAGAAATAGAGATGATTTTTATTACTTTCATAATAAAAACAACCTTGAAATTGAGCTCAAAGTAGCAGAAATGTTCAATTTTTACCAATGTTCAGGAGTAAGCAAATCACACCACATGTCCAATACACGTCAACTGGGGAGTCTAATATTCTTTCACTAGTGCACTGATATTATTTATACCATTTTTACAATAATGCAGCAGTCTGCATAACAGTAAATTTTGTATTTTTTTTTGTTTGAATAAAAAATCAAAATAGAAAGCAATAGTAACATAAGAGGGGCCTAGAGACATGACTAATGAACAGAGGATATGTTATTTTAGTGCCAAGAATGTCTACATTGTTTATTCTGGACCCTATTTTGAAACTGGCATGTTTTTTAATTTGCGTGAAATTGGCCAAATTGCCAATTTCTGACCACTTTATTGCGTAGTTCAAATTGGTAAATGGGCAGTTTCTTGTACTCAACAGATAGACAAAATGGAGTTCTGAAGAAATAAGCTATGAGTTTGGTCAACTGGAACAATGGAATTGGCCAAAAACAGGGCTCAAAGTCAGCAAAATCGCCGATGCGTATATGTTGCCAAGACCGCTAACTTCGCAGGAGCGTAATTCCATAAGTTTTTGATCAAATTTCGTACTTTTGGTGTCATTACCATCGGGAATGGATTCTCTACCATTTCATAAGAAAAAATAATTTTTTTTTTTTCCAAAAATTTTGCGACATAGAATGACAGTTTCAGAAAGGAGCTTGCGACAGTCAAAGGGTTAATAACAAAAAGGCACAATACTGTGACTGGAACAACACACAAATAACCCATACATAAGAGAAAGGAGCTTACGACGATGTTTTGGTCCAACTTGGACCATTTACAAAGTCACACTAACAGAACGGAGAGAAGGAGGGTGTATATATAGGCCAGCAGACAGGGAAGGGACCAGAGAGATAGTAGGAAAGTAAGAAGAGAGATAGTGGTAGAGGCAGTAGTAGTAGTAGTGGAGTCAGTGGAAGACTAAGAAAGAGAAGCACTGCAAGGGAGTTAGGGGCCCACAATGGAGCTAGGGGCCCACAAAAGGTAAGAAGAAAAACACAGAGGGGAAGGGGTAATGTAATAATGGACCAAACACCCAAGGCAGAAGAAAGAAAACCCAAAAGAGAAAGAGGAAAGGGGAAGAGGAAGGAGAAAAGAGAATCCTCTTCCCCTTTCCTCATTTTCCTTGGGTTTTCTTTCTTCTGCCTTGGGTGTTTGGTCCATTATTATATTCCCCCCCCCTCTGTGTTTTTGTTCCTACCCTTTGTGGGCCCCTAGCTCCCTTGTGGGCCCCTAGCTCCCTTATGGGCCCCTAGCTCCCTTGTGGGCCCCTAGCTCCCTTGCAGTGCTCCTCTTTCTTAGTCTTCCACTGACTCCACTACTACTACTGCCTCTACCACTATCTCTCTTCTTACTTTCCTACTATCTCTTGGCCTATATATACTCCCTCCTTCTCTCCATTCTGTTAGTGTGACTTTGTAAATGGTCCAAGTTGGACCAAAACATCGTCACAACGTTCCCCTCTCCTATGTGCAGGTTGTGTAATAAAATACAACCCCATACAATACCATACAGTAAAACAGAATACAATTTTTATTTCTTGACCGAGGCTACAATATGTGATTTACATTTTATAAAGTGTTGCCAAGTACAAAAAAAAGCCACTGACATGCCGGGGCATTTCGGGTAGCCTAATCCTGATGCTTACACACTAGTACTTAAAACTCTGGCAGTGTTCCTGACTCTGGCAGTGTTCCTGACTCTGGCAGTGTTCCTGACTCCACTGAGAATACCTCCCTAAATCTTTTGTTCAGTTGTCAGAACTTCTGCACTGATAATTACCATCTTATCTTTCTTCAAAACTTTATTCTAAAACAATATTGTTTACATGGATAGAAGCTAATAAACCAAAATATTATAGTTAAGTTTTTCATCTGAAATTATTACAGGTGCTCCTTGACTTACGATGGTTAGGTTAGGTTCGGTTCGTCAGGAAACAGGACAAATGTTTCCTGACGCGGGTCTTAGTCAGATGATGACCCGCCTTTGGAGATTTTGGTCATCTGACCGAGGCCTTCCGCTGGCTTACCGGTCCACCCCTTTAAAAATTATGGTCGTTTATAACCATTGTTAAAACTTACGATGGTTCGACTAAAATGGTGTAGAAAGCAATTACTTTGAAGATGAAACTTCAGATAATTACCCAACATGAAGCCAGCACATCCATAACTTGTTTTTTTTTTTTTTTCAAACAAGTCGGCCGTCTCCCACCGAGGCAGGGTGACCCACCGAGACAGGGTGACCCACCGAGGCAGGGTGACCCACCGAGGCAGGGTGACCCACCGAGGCAGGGTGACCCACCGAAGCAGGGTGACCCACCGAGGCAGGGTGACCCACCGAGGCAGGGTGACCCACCAAGGCAGGGTGACCCACCGAGGCAGGGTGACCCACCGAGGCAGGGTGACCCACCGAGGCAGGGTGACCCACCGAGGCAGGGTGACCCACCGAGGCAGGGTGACCCACCGAGGAAGGGTGACCCAAAAAAGAAAGAAAATCCCCAAAAAGAAAATACTTTCATCATCATTCAACACTTTCACCACACTCGCACATTATCACTGTTTTTGCAGAGGTGCTCAGAATACAACAGTCTAGAAGCATACACATATAAAGATACACAACATATCCCTCCAAACTGCCAATATCCCAAACCCCCCATAACTTGTATTCATTTATTTACTTTTCAATACTGGAACAGCATTTAGTTACAATAATTATTTATTTCTTCACTAACAGTAGCTATTTATTATTTACTTGTCCACTGACAGTAGCTATTTACTTACTTATCGTATCATTCATACTTGCCTTGAGACATTTTGAACTTATGATGGGTTTGTCAAAACGTAACCCCATCCTAACTCGAAGAATATCCGTATTTACATGACAATAACAAGATATAAAGTGAGTTTAAAATTTTAGGCATCCTGCAGGCTTGTGTGTGCATGTTAGGCAGGCGTGAATGCAGACTAATGTTTTTTCAATGGACATGCTATTCAAGTGTAAGGAGGAGTAAGTTTTATGAAGGGATTCAAAAAAACCAGTTAGCTGTGCTTGAGTCCTGGCCATGGGAAAAGCAGTGCCTGCACTCTGAAGGAGGGGATAGGATGCTGCAGTCGGAAGGTAATCTGAACTGTGATGTCAGCACACTTCTGGCAAGGCAGCAACTGAAACGTTGTCGTAAGCTTCTCTTTCCTAGGTGAAGGTTATTTGTTTATTGTTCCAGTCATCGTATTGTGCTTTGTTGTTCCTTAGGAAATAATTCAGTTTTCATGTTAACACCCATGCTTCTCTTGTCTCTTCTGCTTCCTCCAACATTTACAATAAACAAGCCTGACCAAGTACAGGAGGGGCCCACATACACGGCTCCCTCTTTTCGGTGTTCCACATTTTTGGTGGATTTTAATTGAGCCACTGTTCATTATGTTCGGTCCTTTTACTACTTTTCCTCCATTTTTGCCATTTTCACACAGTTGTAGAAGGGGTGACCAGCGCCATATTTTAACCTAAGCATTGTATGTACTGCGTAGTAGGTAGGTAGGTAGACAGCAACCACCCAGGGAAGTACTACTATCCTGCCAGATGACTGTGAAACAGAAACCTGTAACTGTTTTACATGATGGTAGGATTGCTGGTTTCTTTTTCTGTCTCATAAACACGCTAGATAACAGGGATATCTTGCTAGTCCTACTTACACTTTGGTCACACTTCACAGACACGCACATGCATATACAGTGGACCCCCGCATAACGATTACCTCCGAATGTGACCAATTATGTAAGTGTATTTATGTAAGTGCGTTTGTACGTGTATGTTTGGGGGTCTGAAATGGACTAATCTACTTCACAATATTTCTTATGGGAACAAATTCGGTCAGTACTGGCACCTGAACATACTTCTGGAGTGAAAAAATATCGTTAACCGGGGGTCCACTGTATATATATATACAGTGGACCCCCGCATAGCGACCTTAATCCGTGCAAGAGGGCTGGCTGTTATGCGAAATGTTCGCTATGTGAATGAATTTTCCCCATAAGAAATAATGGAAATCAAATTAATCCGTGCAAGACACCCAAAAGTTTGAAAAAAAAAATTTTACCACATGAAATATACATTTTCCTACACACAAAGAGAAGGATACATGCACAATAGTAGAGTAGTACATGCACAATATATATTGTGCATGTACTACTCTACTAAATGAAGAATAAATGACACTTACCTTTATTGAAGATGCAGCAATGACTGATGAGACACTGTGTCCTGGGAGTGCCTTTTCCTCCTGAGTACTGTAGGTCCTGTTTGGTATTTTCTTCCAGAACAGGCCTTATCACACTGTGTATGTCACTACGATTCTTAAATCTCTCAAACCAACCTTTGCTGGCTCTAAATTCACCAATATGAGCACTAGTTCCAGGCATTTTCCCTGTTCACCTGGGTGTTAGTCGACTGGTGTGGGTTGCATCCTGGGAGACAAGATTAAGGACCCCAATGGAAATAAGTTAGACAGTCTTCGATGACACTGACTTTTTTGGGCTATCCTGGGTGGCAAATCCTCTGGGGTTAATTGTTTCTTGGTATTCTCAATAAGCCACACCAACAACGGTGCTACAGCAGCAGCAGCAGCAGCTGACGATGTTACAGCAGCAGCAGACGATGCTACAGCAGCAGCAGCAGCAGACGATGCTACAGCAGCAACAGACGATGCTACAGCAGCAGCAGACAATGCTACAGCAGCAACTGACGATGTTACAGCAGCAGCAGACGATGCTACAGCAGCAGCAGCAGCAGACGATGCTACAGCAGCAGCAGCAGCTGACGGTGGTACAGCAGCAACAGACGATGCTACAGCAGCAACAGACGATGCTACAGCAGCAGCAGACGATGCTACAGCAGCAGCAGACGATGCTACAGCAGCAGCAGATGATGCTACAGCAGCAGCAGACGGTACTACAGCAGCAGGAGCAGCTGACGGTGGTACAGCAGCAGCAGCTGACAGTGCAGCAGCAGCTGACAGTGCAGCAGCAGCTGACGGTGATACAGCAGCAGCAGCAGCTGTACCACCAATAGTAGCGATGGTTGATTGGGGTTTATTATACAACCTGGCCAGCTCGGAGACACGCACTCCACTTTCATACTTATCAATGATCTTTTTCTTCATCTCCATAGTAATTCTCACCCTTATTGCTGTAGGGTTGGCACTAGAAGCTTTCTTGGGGCCCATGGTCACTTATTTTCCAGAAAAAAATCACCAAAAACACTGTAATAATACAAAATGTTCCGATTGTATGCTTGGATGTTACCGCGGAGGCTGGCTGGTAAACAATGCCACCCGCGGAACATGTGAGCGTGGCTCAGGCCGCAAATTGGACGCGTCTCGGACGAAGGCCGCTGAGCGGGTTTTTGGGCGCTATGCGGGGCAAAATTTTAGCGATCAAAGCGTCCGCTATGCGGATTGTCCACTATGCAAGGCGTCCGTTATGCGGGGGTCCACTGTATATATATATATATATATATATATATATATATATATATATATACATACATCTAGGTTTTTCTCCTTTTTCTAAATAGCTCTTGTTCTTCTTTATTTCTTCTACTGTCCATGGGGAAGTGGAAAAGAATCTTTCCTCCGTAAGCCATGCGTGTCGTATGAGGCGACTAAAATGCCGGGAGCAATGGGCTAGTAACCCCTTCTCCTGTAGACATTTACTAAAAAACAGAAGAAAAACTTTATAAAACTGGGATGCTTGAATGTGCGTGGATGTAGTGCGGATGACAAGAAACAGACGATTGCTGATGTTATGAATGAAAAGAAGTTGGATGTCCTGGCCCTAAGCGAAACAAAGCTGAAGGGGGTAGGGGAGTTTCGGTGGGGAGAAATAAATGGGATTAAATATGGAGTATCTGAGAGAGTTAGAGCAAAGGAAGGGGTAGCAGTAATGTTGAATGATCAGTTATGGAAGGAGAAAAGAGAATATGAATGTGTAAATTCAAGGATTATGTGGATTAAAGAAAAGGTTGGATGCGAAAAGTGGGTCAAAAGAAGCATGTATGCACCTGGAGAAGAGAGGAATGTAGAGGAGAAAGAGAGATTTTGGGAGATAAGTTAAGTGAATGTATAGGAACCTTTGAACCAAGTGAGAGAGTAATTGTGGTAGGGGACCTGGATGCTAAAGTGGGAGAAACTTTTAGAGAGGGTGTGGTAGGTAAGTTTGGGGTGCCAGGTGTAAATGATAATGGGAGCCCTTTGATTGAACTTTGTATAGAAAGAAGTTTAGTTATAGGTAATACATATTTTAAGAAAAAGAGGATAAATAAGTATACAAGATATGATGTAGGGCAAAATGACAGTAGTTTGTTGGATTATGTATTGGTAGATAGAAGACTGTTGAGTAGACTTCAGGATGTACATGTTTACAGAAGGGCCACAGATATATCAGATCACTTTTTAGTTACAGCTACACTGAGAGTAAAAGGTAGATGGGATACAAGGAGAATAGAAGCATCAGGGAAAAGAGAGGTGAAGGTTTATAAACTAAAAGAGGAGGCAGTTAGGGTAAGATATAAACAGCTATTGGAGGATAGATGGGCTAATGAAAGCATAGGCAATGGGGTCGAAGAGGAATGGGGTAGTTTTAAAAATGTAGTATTAGTGTGTTCAGCAGAAGTTTGTGGTTACAGGAAAGTGTGTGCAGGAGGGCAGAGGAGCGATTGGTGGAATGATGTAGAGAGAGTAGTAAGGGAGAAAAAGTTAGCATATGAGAAGTTTTTACAAAGCAGAAGTGATGCAAGGAGGGAAGAGTATATGGAGAAAA
Organism: Cherax quadricarinatus; assembly: GCF_038502225.1. NCBI lineage: Eukaryota > Metazoa > Arthropoda > Malacostraca > Decapoda > Parastacidae > Cherax > Cherax quadricarinatus. The sequence continues at coordinate 9,241,434 of NC_091387.1, forward strand.
TGAGAGTGGTTAAGAGAGTGGTGAAGCAATGTAAAAAGAGAGTGGTTAAGAGAGTGGAGAAGCAATGTAAAAAGAGAGCCAATGAGAGTGGGTGAGATGTTATCAACAAATTTTGTTGAAAATAAGAAAAGTTTTGGAGTGAGATTAACAAGTTAAGGAAGCCTAGAGAACAAATGAATTTGTCAGTTAAAAATAGGAGAGGAGAGTTATTAAATGGAGAGTTAGAGGTATTGGGAAGATGGAGGGAATATTTTGAGGAATTGTTAAATGTTGATGAAGATAGGGAAGCTGTGATTTCGTGTACAGAGCAAGGAGGAATAACATCTTGTAGGAGTGAGAAAGAGCCAGTTGTGAGTGTGGGGGAAGTTCGTGAGGCAGTGTGAGTGTGGGGGAAGTTCGTGAGGCAGTAGGTAAAATGAAAGGGGGTAAAGCAGCCGGGATTGATGGGATAAAGATAGAAATGTTAAAAGCAGGTGGGGATATAGTTTTGGAGTGGTTGGTGCAATTATTTAATAAATGTATGGAAGAGGGAAAGGTACCTGGGGATTGGCAGAGAGCATGCATAGTTCCTTTGTATAAAGGCAAAGAGGACAAAAGAGAGTGCAAAAATTATAGGGGGATAAGTCTGTTGAGTATACCTGGTAAAGTGTATGGTAGTTATTATTGAAAGAATTAAGAGTAAGATGGAGAATAGGATAGCAGATGAACAAGGAGGCTTTAGGAAAGGTAGGGGGTGTGTGGACCAGGTGTTTACAGTGAAACATATTAGTGAACAGTATTTAGATAAGGCTAAAGAGGTTTTTGTGGCATTTATGGATTGGAAAAGTTGTATGACAGGGTGAATAGGGGGGCAATGTGGCAGATGTTGCAGGTGTATGGTGTAGGAGGTAGGTTACTGAAAGCAGTGAAGAGATTTTACGAGGATAGTGAGGCTCAAGTTAGAGTATGTAGAAAAGAGGGAGATTATTTCCCAGTAAAAGTAGGCCTTAGACAAGGATGTGTGATGTCACCGTGGTTGTTTAATATATTTAAAGATGGGGTTGTAAGAGAAGTAAATGCGAGGGTCTTTGCAAGAGGCGTGGAGTTAAAAGATAAAGAATCACACAAAGTGGGAGTTGTCACAGTTGCTCTTTGCTGATGACACTGTGCTCTTGGGAGATTCTAAAGAGAAGTTGCAGAGGTTGGTGGATGAATTTGGTAGGGTATGTAAAAGAAGAAAATTAAAAGTGAATACAGGAAAGAGTAAGGTTATGAGGATAACAAAAAGATTAGGTGATGAAAGATTGGATATCAGATTGGAGGGAGAGAGTATGGAGGAGGTGAATGTATTCAGATATTTGGGAGTGGACATGTCAGCGGATGTATCTATGAAAGATGAGGTGAATCATAGAATTGATGAGGGGAAAAGGGCGAGCGGTGCACTTAGGAGTCTGTGGAGACAAAGAACTTTGTCCTTGGAGGCAAAGAGGGGAATGTATGACAGTATAGTTTTACCAACGCTCTTATATGGATGTGAAGCATGGGTGATGAATGTTGCAGCAAGGAGAAGGCTGGAGGCAGTGGAGATGTCATGTCTGAAAGCAATGTGTGGTGTGAATATAATGCAGAGAATTCGCAGTTTGGAAGTTAGGAGGAGGGGCGGGATTGCCAAAACTGTTGTCCAGAGGGCTGAGGAAGGGTTGTTGAGGTGGTTCGGACATGTAGAGAGAATGGAGCGAAACAGAATGACTTCAAGAGTGTATCAGTCTGTAGCGGAAGGAAGGCGGGGTAAGGGTCGGCCTAGGAAAGGTTGGAGGGAGGGGGTAAAGGAGGTTTTGTGTGCGAGGGGCTTGGACTTCCAGCGGGCATGCGTGAGCGTGTTTGATAGCAGTGAATGGAGACAAATGGGTTTCAATACTTGATGTGCTGTTGGAGTGTGAGCAAAGTAACATTTATGAAGGGATTCAGGGAAACCGGCAGGCCAGATTGAGTCCTGGAGATGGGAAGTACAGTGCCTGCACTCTGAAGGAGGGGTGTTAATGTTGCAGTTTAAAAACTGTAGTGTAAAGCACCCTTCTGGCGAGACAGTGATGGAGTGAACGATGGTGAAAGTTTTTCTTTTTCGGGCCACCCTGCCTTGGTGGGAATCGGCCAGTGTGTTAATAAAAATATCCACTTTTTATGCCTAGTTGTATTGAGCACTTAATATATATTGCAAACATGTTATCAGGCATTTTAGATAAACTAGATATTGAAAAAAGCTCTCTTTTCCATCCACCAGTGATTTTCACTCTTTGCTGGGTGTCGGGAACATAACCACAGAAACAGGGCCCCCCTGTAAGGGAATTGTGACAACTTCTGGGAGCATACATATAAAGGGTTTGCAAAACAACCACTGGCAGAGTTGAATGATAACTCCAGGCCTTTTGTGTTACAATCAACGCATCAACAGCTTGCTATGTTGCAGAAATGAGTAAGAGGTTCACGATCACAGGAAGCTCACAGCAAGGGCGCTTGTAAAGCAGTGTAGTTCTACACTAGGGAGAGTGAGACAGTGAGATGTTAAGCAGTGTAGTTCTACACTAGGGAGAGTGAGACAGTGAGATGTTAAGCAGTGTAGTTCTACACTAGGGAGAGTGAGACAGTGAGATGTTAAGCAGTGTAGTTCTACACTAGGGAGAGTGAGACAGTGAGATGTTAAGCAGTGTAGTTCTACACTAGGGAGAGTGAGACAGTGAGATGTTAAGCAGTGTAGTTCTACACTAGGGAGAGTGAGACAGTGAGATGTTAAGCAGTGTAGTTCTACACTAGGGAGAGTGAGACAGTGAGATGTTAAGCAGTGTAGTCCTACACTAGGGAGAGTGTTTCCCAGTTTCTTGTAAGTAGAAATAATGCAAGTTTGGGCTCACTTTCAGAAATTCACAAAAAAAATGTTGAAAATGGTATAAAATACCAACAAGTTAAAGATTAACACACATTCTGCCTACACAGTAGGCTTCTTCAGTCAAATACAAAGGGAACAGTAGTAATGAAATGAAAATGATGTAATCAGTCCATCAACCTTGGAGAAAAAGTATTTGAAGTGATCAGTCCCTCAGCCTGGAGAAAAGTTCAGCTCCATGATCTGGAACTATATGAAGCTGAAGCATAAGAACAGAGTGAGGCAGTATTTAAGACTTCCCATCTCCTCCTAATTTCCATACTATGGAGTCTGTGCATAATATTTACACTATACATTGTCCTCAGACATAACATCTCTACTACCTCCAGCCTCCTCCTTGCTGCAAGATTCACAACCCATGCTTCACACTCATATAACATGTGTTGGTACTACTATGCTCTCATACATTCCCTTCTTTGCCTCCATGGATCACATTCTTTGACTCCGCAGATCCCTGGAATATACACGGAGGGTATTCCAAGGGTCAATTTTCCCCGTGGCCTGGTCCATGACCAGGCCTCATGGTGGATCAGGACCTGATCAACCAGGCTGTCTTCAAGAGGGAGCTGGACAGAGACCTAAAGTCACTACTTGACCAGCTGGGCTGTGATTTATACGTCTTGCTTGCAGGCAGCCAGGGGTCTATTTGTAATCCCCCTTTATGTATGCTGGGAGGCATACATAAGGGAAACTCATGATGCCCCCGCTTTTCACTGGGGGCTTGTTGCACTGCCTGCTAAGTCTTTTGCTTTCGCAGAGAGTGATTTCTGTGTGCAGATGTGGGACTAGTCCCTCTAGGCTTTTCCAAGTGCATATTATCATGTATCTTTCCAGCCTGCATTCCAAGGAGTACAGGTCAAGGGACATCAACCATTCCCAGTAAGTTAGGGGCTTCATGGTACTTGTATGTGCAGTGAAAGGTTCTCTGTATATTCTCCTGGTGTGCAATTTCACCTACCTTGACAGAGGTCATTAGTGTACAGCAATATTCCAGAGAGAACAAGTGATTTGAAGAGAATCATTAGTGGCTTGGCATCCCTCGTTCTGAAGGTTCTTATTATCCATCATACGTATTTTCCTAGCAGATGTGTTTGATACATTGTTGTGAAATTCTCTGACATTATCACTCCCAGGTCCTTCACATTACTTTTCACTCTATTGTTTAGTTGGAATTTGTTTTATGCTCCGATCCAATTTCTATTTTCTCAAGTTTTCCATAGCAAAGAAATTGAAACTTGTCTTCCTTGAACTTCATACTGTTTTCTAGTGCCCATTTAATCCTTTCAGAGTCCAAGGCCAAAATCTGAAGTGGTGCTGCAGTGTCCAAGAAATTTTGAAAAAAAAAAAAAAAAAAAAAATCTTACAGAATTAAAGAGTATATTTTTGTGAAGGTAATAAAACAAAAAAAAAATTCTGATCAGTACTTACCGAGATACAGTGCTGAGAAGTTTACCCAAAATGACTGGGTGGCAGCAACATCGATGATTTCCACATACACGCATTACTTTAACGTTTTTTGTAGTTTTTTCTTTTCTTTTCTAATTTTTTTCTTTTCCTACTAACATTTGGGGCCTGAGAGACAAATACTGTATATAATGTATATATATAAACTCACTGTATTGAACACAATAACTGCACTAAAGTTATTATCATGTTATTGTTTACCACTGTTGTTTATTACAATAAACATGCACAAATATTGTATAATACTAATGTTCTATCATATATTTACATATTTACAATCACTGGACATGGTTTTAGAACTGCTGGAGCTTGTGGAACTCCTTGAAACAAGGCACCATGCACAGAGGCACCTTACATTCCTCACACATAAACCGAGTGTCTTTGCGTCTTTGTTGCCGTCGTTTTGTTTGTGCACAGACAATGCATCTCTTCTGAGCAAATTTCTTCTTAGTTGCAGGAAGCTGTATTATGAAATGATTACCTTCCCTCCTCAAACGCTTGGGTATATTCTGAGGAGTTTGAGGACCTTGTTGTATAGCAGGTGTTGTTACCTGGTACTTCATTATGAGTTGTCTGACAACAGACAAACAAAATTCACCATACGGTGGTCTGTTGCCAGTCTTCATTTGGTACATATTATATGCATTGAGCATTGAAATGTCCATGAGATGGAAGAAAAGTTTCATGTACCACTTGTAACTCTTACGAACACAGTCAACAAAGCCAATCTGCATGTCACATTTGTCAACCAAGCGCATGTTTTGTGTATAATCAATCACTGTCGCTGGTTTTTGAATACGTTCATTAGTCATTCTATCAACTCTGCCACTGTCTTGCATTTCGTTACGGTGAATGGTTGTCAACAATGTGACATCTCGTTTGTCATGCCACCATAATGCCATGAAGTCATTGGCAGTAAACACCTGCACCTCATCACCACGAGCACCTGCGTTGAACCTGGGCATATATTTACGATTAGAACGCAGTGCCACACACATCTGTCTTGTTCACTCACAAGAATTCACCGAGTAAAGGGCTTGTGTACCAGTTATCGGTATATAATGTATGCCCCTTACCAAGATAAGGTGCCATCATGCTTCTCACTACGTCACCTGAGATACCCAATAACATCTTGGTATCTTTCAATGTTCTACATCCCGTGTATACAACAATATCCAATACCAGACCACTGTCGCAGTCACAGAGTACAGACAGTTTTATACCAAAGTGTTTCCTCTTGTTCGGTATATACTGCTTGAACGACAGTCTGCCTTTGAACAAAATCAAAGACTCATCAATTACAAGATTCTTGAATGGATAAAAGTACATGCTGAACTTTTGTTTGAGATACATAAAAACATTTCTAATCTTGTATAACCTGTCACTTCTGTCAGGCGTGGTTTTGTCAGAGGAGTGCAATATACGTAACAGTAAGATAAACCTGTTCACTGGGATGATTTCACTGAAGATCAGGGTAGAAATTAGCCGATCTGTGGACCAGTATGCTTTTATATTATGCTTATAGAGATGAGGCATAAGCATTATTGTTGCAAAAATCAAATATACTTCTGCAACAGTCATCTCTTTCCACCGGTGTAGTCTTGACTGTGGTGATATGATCGTATTTGCCATGGTGTACTCAAAATACTTGTTACTTTCCCTGACAATAGTTTCCATCAAGGGCTGGTCAAAGAATATTTCAAAGAATTCCAGTTCATTGGCCGTGGTTCCAAGGGGACAAGTAGGTAGAATTCCACTTTGAGTCATCAAAGTGGTAGGGCTTGGGAACAAAATTGGTATTTTGCTGCCAATCCCAGATACGGTTTGCTGGTGGATACTGGACATCATAGGCTGGTTGTGCGGGTAGTTGTGGTTGTGGTGGGCTGGTGGCTGACGCTCCGCTTTGTCCTTGAACTGAGGAGTCAGCAGCGTGGGTCCCAGCCTGGGCTGGTGAGTCGCACATGGCTGTGGCACTACCATCACCACTACCACCATCTACTGATGCCTGTGGTCTATCCATGCCAAGTGTAGCCACATCATCCTCACTTTCACTGTCTATTCCTGGTGTAGGGCCACAGGATGTACTCCGGGATGTACTCCGTCCCCTGGGCACTGCATAGGGAACACTACCCGAGCGCATGCAGCGGCGTACATACCGACGCTTCACTGGTGAATACGTTTCCTCACTATCACTACTCGAATGATCGTCAAGAGCAATAAAATCACAATCCACGTCACTATCATCATCATTACTGAGGTCAGAGGCCTGGCCATGCGAAAATAATAGTTTTCTCTTGCGATGAGATACAACTGACCTTGACTGAGGCGTGCCCACACCAGAGGTAGAAGGTTGAGGACCGTCAGGGCTTTCTGCACTATTATCAATATCCTGGTCATTCCTTTTGGTCACAAACCGATCAAAGCCAAAGAATTTGTCATTTCCACTTCCATCAGAGTCAGAACTATCAGAAAGGAAGAGGAGAGTCCCAATTTTCCTGGGAGTGAGAGCTGCCTTGCAACGAGGCATGGTGAACAAAGGTAACTGAGCTGGCGTTCCCACAATGCTATGCGGGCGCCTAGATTTTTTGTTTACGGCGCACACACTCCACGCAGACCCATTCTCTCACATGTAGGCCTACCAACGTTTTCGTGCTAAATTTGACGCTGCTAGAATTTTGGCGTAGATCTACAGTTTGGACCCTGAACGTGAAGCCATAGATCTACGGGACGGACCCTGAAAGGGTTAAAGACTTAATCAATGTCCATTTGGAGAGTCCTTGATGGATGACACTGCCATGCAAATTTGGGTATCATCAGCAAAGGAGGACACAGTGCTGTGGCTTACATCTCTATGTCAGGTATGAGGATAAGGAACAGGATGAGAGCAAGTACTGTGCCTTGTGGAACAGAGCTTTTCACTGTAGCTGCCTCTGACTTTACTCTGTTTACTATTACTCTTTGTGTTCTGTTTGTTAGGAAGTTACAGAACCATCTACCAACTTTTCCTGTTTTTCTTTAATCACACATTTTGTGTGATATTACGCCATGATTACAATTGTCAAAGGCTCTCATGGAGTATGTGCACAATCCACATTTTTCCATTCATCAATTCTATGGTTTACCTTATCCTTCATAAACCCGTCTGCTGGCAAGTCTACTCCCAAATATCAGAAAATATCCACTTCTTCCATACTCACTCCCTCCAATGTGATATCCAATTGTTCTTTATCTAAATTGTTTGATACCCTCATCACCTTACTCTTATCTACGTTCACTTTCAACTTTCTTCCTTTAAACATCCTCCCAAACTTGTCCACTGACCTTTGCATTAGATTCTATGTAGTATTTTAATCCCACTAACCTATTATTATTACTGATATTAGTAACACTGATGAAGGAATTCAGGGAAACTGGTTACCCAGACTTGAGTCCTGGAGGTGGGAAGTATAATGCCTGCACTCTGAAGGAGGGTTGGAGATATGTTGTAATTTATGAACTGTAGTGTAGGCATGTCTTTGTCAAGACAGTGATAGAGTGAGTGATGATGAAAGCGTTTCTCCTTTTTTGGGTCACCCTGCCTTGGTGGGAAACAGCTAATGTGAAAAAAAAAATATTGATATTGGAGGCAGTGTGAAGACAATCAATGTATTTAGATATTTAGCAGTGGATGTGTTGGCAGATGGATATATAAGAGATGAGAAGAACATTAGAACGAAAGAGGGGAAAAAATATAGGTATTGTGTTTAAGGCTCCTGTGGAAAGAAAGTTTATGTATGGAGGTGAAAAGGGGAATGTACCAGAGTATAATGGTTCCAACACTTTTATATGGGTGTGAGAGATGAGCGTCAAGTGACGCAGCATGAGGAAGCACCAACATTTATGAACCAGTTAGCCAAACTTGAGTCCTGGAGGTTTAAATTTATATTTTTATATCTCTTATGCAGTACACAGATACCGCACAAATAACCCACACGTAGGACAGACAAGCTTACAACGATGTTTCAGTCTGACCTGAACCATTACAAAGCCACATGAACACAAGAGGAAGTCAGTATTTGCATGCTAAAGAGACGGGCGAGAAAGAGAGGAAGAAATGAAGTAATGGTAGTGGTAATGTTGGTAGTGGAAATAGTAGTAGTATAAAGTAGGGAGATTAGTTTTAGAGGGACAAGAGATAGAAAGGGCAGTAAAGAGTGAAGGGAGGTAATAGTAATGGTAGTAGCAACAGTAGTAGTAATGGAATGATAGACCTATGTGTGGGTTATTTGTGTATTGTTCCAGTCACGGCATTGCGCCTTCTTGTTCTCTAAAGACACTGCAGTTTACATGTAATAAAATATTGTCAGGCACAAAAGTAAGCCACTAACATGCAGTGCATTTCTGGCAAACTATGTAATCTTAAAACTTAAAGTCTCCTTAAGAACTAGACATAGATTATTAAGAAGGATTTCTTCTGCAGTGGGAAATACAGTGGACCCCCGCTTAACGATCACCTCCAAATGCGACCAATTATGTAAGTGTATTTATGTAAGTGCGTTTGTACGTGTATGTTTGGGGGTCTGAAATGGACTAATCTACTTCACAATATTCCTTATGGGAACAAATTCGGTGAGTACTGGCACCTGAACATACTACTGGAATGAAAAAAGTTTGTTAACCGGAGGTCCACTGTATAGTTCCTGCAACCTCAAGCACAGGTGAGAATGTTGCAGTTGAGATCAGTTTACAACCTAATTTGTAATAATACCTAATTGAAAATTACCACTCAATAACCTGTCTAATCTTAAGTAATTTGTAAGCACTAGGTTTTTTTTTCTCTTAATATGTCAGCTGCTTCCCACCAAAGAAGGGTGACCAGAAAAACAAGAAACACACTTATCATCATTCACTCCATCACTATCTTGTCAGAGGCATGCCTACACTGTAGTTATAAAACTGCAACATTAACACCCGTCCTTCAGAGTGCCAGCACTGAACTTCCCACCTCCAGGACTCAAGTCCGCCAGAAATGCACCACAAACTAGTGACTTTCTTTGTGCTTAACAAAATTTTATTACATGTAAAGTATATCTTGTAGACCACACAAAGAAATAAAGATGTTTAGTGTTTAATAGTGATGTTTGTGCAAGACAAATAGTTTAAAAAACCAACAACTTGAAGATGTTTAGTGTTCAATAGTGATGTTTGTGTGAGACAAATAGTTTAAAAAACCAACAACTTGAAGATGTTTAGTGTTCAATAGTGATGTTTGTGCAAGACAAATAGTTTAAAAAACCAACAACTTGAAGATGTTTAGTGTTTAATAGTGATGTTTGTGTGAGACAAATAGTTTAAAAAACCAACAACTTGAAGATGTTTAGTGTTTAATAGTGATGTTTGTGCAAGACAAATAGTTTAAAAAACCAACAACTTGAAGATGTTTAGTGTTTAATAGTGATGTTTGTGTGAGACAAATAGTTTAAAAAACCAACAACTTGAAGATGTTTAGTGTTTAATAGTGATGTTTGTGTGAGACAAATAGTTTAAAAAACCAACAAGTTGAAGAATGAGCCTCTTGTGCAACATTATACAAATCATTATTGAGGAAATGTATCACCACACAGTGGCTTCATCAGTCCAAAACAAAGAGTGGTAGAGAAGGAAGAGGAGTTTGAGGTAATCAGTCCCTCCTCCTTTTCCACCATTCTTCTAGCCACAGTTGTCTCTGGCAAGACAACTATTCAATGAATGATGGTAAATGTGTTTACTTTTATTGGGTCACAACAGTACCTCAGTGGGAGATTATCAATGTTAAAAAAAATAATTGTCACTGTTAACTTAAAAAATACTTCTACATACATATGGATCACTGAGCAGTGATCCACATGTAAGAACAGTGAGCTGTGTTGGGAGAGTATGAGGGATAACAGTGACCAAACAGTGAGCTGTGTTGAGAGAATATGAGGGATAACAGTGAGCTGTGCTGAGATAATATGAGGGATAACAGTGACCAAACAGTGAGCTGTGCTGAGAGAGTATGAGGGATAACAGTGACCAAACAGTGAGCTGTGCTGAGAGAGTATGAGGGATAACAGTGAGCTGTGCTGAGAGAGTATGAGGGATAACAGTGACAAAACAGTGAGCTGTGTTGGGAGAGTATGAGGGATAACAGTGACCAAACAGTGAGCTGTGTTGGGAGAGTATGAGGGATAACAGTGACCAAACAGTGAGCTGTGTTGAGAGAATATGAGGGATAACAGTGACAAAACAGTGAGCTGTGTTGAGAGAGTATGAGGGATAACAGTGACAAAACAGTGAGCTGTGTTGGGAGAGTATGAGGGATAACAGTGACCAAACAGTGAGCTGTGTTGGGAGAGTATGAGGGATAACAGTGAGCTGTGCTGAGTATGAGGGATAACAGTGACCAAACAGTGAGCTGTGTTGAGAGAGTATGAGGGATAACAGTGACCAAACAGTGAGCTGTGCTGAGAGAGTATGAGGGATAACAGTGACCAAACAGTGAGCTGTGCTGAGTATGAGGGATAACAGTGACCAAACAGTGAGCTGTGTTGAGAGAGTATGAGGGATAACAGTGACCAAACAGTGAGCTGTGTTGGGAGAGTATGAGGGATAACAGTGAGCTGTGCTGAGAGAGTATAAGGGATAACAGTGACCAAACAGTGAGCTGTGCTGAGAGGGTATGAGGGATAACAGTGACCAAACAGTGAGCTGTGTTGGGAGAGTATGAGGGATAACAGTGAGCTGTGCTGACAGAGTATGAGGGATAACAGTGACCAAACAGTGAGCTGTGCTGAGAGGGTATGAGGGATAACAGTGACCAAACAGTGAGCTGTGTTGAGAGAATATGAGGGATAACAGTGACCAAACAGTGAGCTGTGTTGAGAGAATATGAGGGATAACAGTGACCAAACAGTGAGCTGTGTTGAGAGAGTATGAGGGATAACAGTGAGCTGTGCTGAGAGAGTATGAGGGATAACAGTGACCAAACAGTGAGCTGTGCTGAGAGGGTATGAGGGATAACAGTGACCAAACAGTGAGCTGTGCTGAGAGAGTATAAGGGATAACAGTGACCAAACAGTGAGCTGTGCTGAGAGAGTATAAGGGATAACAGTGACCAAACAATGAGCTGTGCTGACAGAGTATGAGGGATAACAGTGACCAAACAGTGAGCTGTGCTGAGAGGGTATGAGGGATAACAGTGACCAAACAGTGAGCTGTGCTGAGAGAGTATAAGGGATAACAGTGACCAAACAGTGAGCTGTGCTGAGAGAGTATAAGGGATAACAGTGACCAAACAGTGAGCTGTGCTGAGAGGGTATGAGGGATAACAGTGACCAAACAGTGAGCTGTGCTGAGAGAGTATGAGGGATAACAGTGACCAAACAGTGAGCTGTGTTGGGAGAGTATGAGGGATAACAGTGACCAAACAGTGAGCTGTGTTGGGAGAGTATGAGGGATAACAGTGACCAAACAGTGAGCTGTGTTGAGAGAATATGAGGGATAACAGTGACCAAACAGTGAGCTGTGTTGGGAGAGTATGAGGGATAACAGTGACCAAACAGTGAGCTGTGCTGAGAGATTATGAGGGATAACAGTGACCAAACAGTGAAGATAATGTGTTAAGTTTCAAGCACAGTGAAAGTGTCTTGAATACAAAAAACTTCATTTTAGTGCAAATTTTTTATATACCCCGGTAACATTTTTAAAAATACAATAAAAAAATAATAACTACAGAAAAATGGTGTATCACATGCCATAACAAAAAATGTTTAAGCAACACACAAAATTTGGGAGTACACTGAACTGTCTATGGGGAAGTGGAGAAGAATTCTTCCTACATAAGCCATGCATGTCGTAAGAGGCAACTAAAATGCCGGGAGCAAGGGGTTAGTAACCCCTTCTCTTGTATACATTATTAAAATGCTGTGAGCAAGGGGTTAGTAACCCCTTCTCATGTATACATTATTAAAATGCTGTGAGAAAGGGGCTAGTAACCCCTTCTCATGTATACATTATTAAAATGCTGTGAGAAAGGGGCTATTATTATTATAATCAAAAAGAAGCGCTAAGCCACAAGGACTATACAGCAAGAGGCTAGTAACCCCTTCTCATGTATACATTATTAAAATGCTGTGAGAAAGGGGCTAGTAACCCCTATTTTTTTTTTTTTTTTTTTTTTTTTTTTACACAGGGTTTGACAAGGTTAAAGATGACTTAAGAAATCGTAATGACACGATTGCAAATAAACCATACCCCCGGCCGGGATTGAACCCGCGGTCATAGAGTCTCAAAACTCCAGCCCGCGGGTTCAATCCCGGCCGGGGGTATGGTTTAAGGTTAAAGATCCCTAGCTTTATTGACAGCTATTTACAGGTTAAGGATTCCTAACTTTATTGGCAAGCTAAGAGCTGTTACCTACATCAGCTCATTTGAAAGCATTTTTATTGTTATGAGACATACAAGTAGGGAACAGGATGAAGTTGGAGCCATCTGTGGGCCAGCATTTTCATTTGATCAACTGACTTTATCTCGTTGCCATCATTATGCTGTACGAATGTGTTCCATACTCGAGTCATCCTGGGTATGTATGATCTCAGATGGAGTGATGTTCTGGAGAAGGGTACAGCAAGAGTGAAGTTGCTGCTTTCTGCCCATCTTGTGGCATAAAAGCTTGTTTCACGCTGCCCTCAAAGTGGATCCAAGTGTGGTATTTTGACAATATTGGTCTTGTACATAACAGTAAGGCCACCCACATCCCTCCTATGTTGAAGGCACTGCTGAAATGACAGATCTATCCAGGATGGGTCCAGGCGAGAGATGAGACGTCTTGCTCTGTTCTCTACTCTGTCAAGCAGTCGCAGATGAGAGGGGGGGCAGGCAAACCAAGAAAGTGGAGCATACTCAAGGTGTGAGCGTACTTGTGCCTCGTACAGGATCTTGCAACCCCTACTGTCAAGCAGATGCGAGATACGGCGAAGTGCTGTAAGCTTCCTGGCTACCATGTTTGCAAGATTTACAACATGGTTCTTCATGGTTAGTTTGGAGTCAAATTTCACCCCAAGGATATCAACTTCTTCTCCAGGTGCCAACATCCTCCCATTCATCCTTACTACTGCAATAGCAATACCATCATGGTGCCTAGAGACGATCATCATTTGCGTTTTCTCAGGTGCAAATGTTACTTGCCATCTATTTCCCCAAGCTGATATAGCTCTCAGCTGGTGATTGATGTAGCTTAGAGCAGCTGGCATTTCTTCTCTTGGATAAGTGAATGTCAGTGTACAGTCGTCTGCATATGCATGTGATTCTGGGATGAGATGAAGAAGGTCGTTGAAGTAGACATTCCATAACAATGGACCCAGCACGCTTCCTTGTGGAACACTTGCCCCAATAGGATGCCTTGCTGATTCTGTTCCATTGAGGACTACACTTAGAGATCTACCATGAAGGTAATCACTGAGGAGACATAGCATAGAGCCTGCAATTCCCAGTGCTTGAAGTTTTGCTAAGAGGCCCTGGTGCCACACCCGGTCGAAAGCACCAGCAATGTCCAGTGCTACCACACAGCTGACTTTGGATTCATCCAGTGACTGGTGCCACTTAGTGGAGAGGTTTAACAACAGATCAGCAGCAGAGTAACCTTTCCTGAAGCCATATTGACCATCACAAAGTAGTGAGTGGTAGTCAAAAAACTCTGTCATTTGTCTTGAGATTATTGTCTCAAGGATCTTGCCAGTGATTGACAGGAGTGACACTGGTCTGTAGTTGCTGATTTCTGCTCTGCTCTTCTTTTTGTGAACAGGGACTACATTTGCCTCTTTCCATAGAGAGGGCCATTTACACTGTACTAGGCAGTGCTGAAAGATGCGAGTTAGAGGTGCTGCTAGCTGGTCTGCACATCTTCTCAACAATCTTGGGCTCAACTTGTCTGGGCCCACAGCCTTTTCTTGGTCAAGCGATTTAAGAAGGAAATGCACCTCCTCCTGCCTTATTGTCACCACTGACAGTTTTGACACAGTTCTTGCAGCTAGCCAAGGAGGGTCCCTTGCTGGATCAGGAACTTGCATTTTGGTAGCAAAGTGTTCAGCAAAGAGGTCCGCCTTCTCTTGACTACTAGTAGAGGTGGTCCCATCCTGTCGATTTAGAGGTGGAATAAGTTCATCAGGCAGATAACCTTGTCTGTCCTTGACCAGGGACCACCAGGTTTTGGAGCCTACCCTACCTGATGCAAACTTTCTTTTAGTGTCCACCTCCCATTTAGCAATGGCCCACTTTTGAACATCACCCATATGCCTACAGGCTTGCATGTGCAAGTTCCTGTTATAGGTGGTAGGATGTCTCTTATACCTTCGCCATGCTTTGTACTTAGCAGTAGCAGCCTCTCTACAACGAAAGCCAAACCAAGGCTCATCTGTAGGCTTCGTCACATATTGCCGGTGAGGAATGTGTTATTGTTGTAGATTAAGGATGTGTCCAGTGAAGGCTTTCACTTGG